>NC_069500.1:554706695-554796024 GCF_027579735.1 Bombina bombina
CAGATGCTCACTGTTTGATCCCTCTCTCTTTGGTTTGTGTCTTTTCCTTGAGAATGTTACTTTGTATTCACGCTTGAATAAAGGTATGTTACTGTTCACTTTCTAACAAGCAGTGTGCCTAAATTGTGGATTGTTCCTCTCCTATTGTAACTTCGAAGTAAACACTTTTTCTGTATTTATCTGCAACATTTCAATCTTAAATACATTGTGTAAAATTGCTATATTTTAACCTATGTTGTGAAACACTGCCACCTTGTGGTTCATATGTAAAATTTGTGAAAACTTACAAATCTGCAGTCGAGATCCATTTAAAGTCACAGTACTTGAAATTGAAACCAGGGGGTCGATCCGATATAAATCGTCGCCCGCAAAAGCCGGCAACGCCAATATTTACGCTGATTTGGTATCCTATATACGGCGTAACCTAGAAGTTACGCGCGTATATTTCTGCCGTCGCCCGTAGTTTTTTGGGCCATAGGCAGGTATACCAAACCAGCGCAGTTTGGTATCCAATATGCAGCGTAAGGACTTACGTGGCGAAAATGGAGAAAACTTACTCCATTTTCACCTCGCCACAAAAAGCAGCCGTAAGAAGCCTTACGCTGACTATTGGAGCCCCGTAACTCCCTAAACTAACTAGAAAATAAACCTAACGCATGCGCAATGTCTATCTCCCTGTCAACCGCGATCTTCTAAAATAAACCTAACGCCTAACGCATGCGCAATGTCTATCTCCCTGTCAACCGCGATCTGCTAAATAAAACCTAACACCTAACGCATGCGCAATGTCTACCTACCTGTCAACTGCGATCCCCCCCCCCCCCGAAATCCCTAATAAAGTTATTAACCCCTAAACCGCCGCTCCCGGACCCCGCCGCCATCTACATAAACTAACCCCCTACTGTGAGCCCCTAAAAGCGCCGCCATCTACCTTATCTATCCCCTAATCTGACCCCTTACACCGCCGCCACCTATATAAAAATTATTAACCCCTAATCTAATCCCCCTATACCGCCGCCAGCTATATTAATATTATTAACCCCTAATGTAAGCCCCTTACACCGCCGCCATCTCTATTAAAATGATTAACCCCTAATTTAATCTACCTACCCCGCCGCCAGCTATATTATCTATATTAACCCTAAGTATATTATAGTTAATATAGGTATTACATTATATATATTAACTATATTAACCCTAATTATATTAGGGTTAATATAGTTAATATAGTTACTATAGTATTTATATTAACTATATTAACTCTATCTAACCCTAACTAAATTTATATTAAATTAATCTAATTCATTTATAAACTAAAATATTCCTATTTAAATCTAAATACTTACCTATAAAATAAACCCTAAGATAGCTACAATATAATTAATAATTACATTGTAGCTATGTTAGGGTTAATATTTATTTTACAGGTAAATTGTTAATTATTTTAACTAGGTATAATAGATATTAAATAGTTATTAACTATTTAATATCTACCTAGTTAAAATAATTACCCAATTACCTGTAAAATAAATCCTAACCTAAGTTATAAATACACCTACACTATCAATAAATTTAATAAACTACAAACATCTATCTAAAAATACAATTAAATTAACTAAACTAAATTACAAAAAAAACAAAACACTAAATTACAAAAAATAAAAAAAAGATTACAAGATTTTTAAGCTAATTACACCTATTCTAAGCCCCCTAATAAAATAATAAACCCCCAAAATAAAAAAAATTCCCTGCCCTATTCTAAATTAAACAAATTTCAAAGCTCTTTACCTTACCAGCCCTTAAAAGGGCCTTTTGTGGGGCATGCCCCAAAGAATTCAGCTCTTTTGCATACAACAAATACAATCCCCCCCCCATTACAACCCACCACCCACATACCCCTATTCTAAAACCACCCAAACCCCCCCTTAAAAAAGCCTAACACTACCCCCCTGAAGATCTCCCTACCTTGTCTTCACCACACCGGGCCGAACTCCTGATCCGATCCGGGCGATGTCTTCCTCCAAGCGGCAAAGAAGAATTCTTCCTCCGGCGACGTCTTCCTCCAAGCGGCAGCAAAGTCTTCATTCTTCCGGCGGCATCTTCAATCTTCTTTCTTCGCTCCGCCGCCGCGGAGCATCCATCCCGGCCGACTGCTGTACTACGAATGAGGTACCTTTAAATGACGTCATCCAAGATGGCGTCCGCCGAATTCCGATTGGCTGATAGGATTCTATCAGCCAATCGGAATTAAGTTAGAAAAATCTGATTGGCTGATTGAATCAGCCAATCAGATTCAAGTTCAATCCGATCAGCCAATAGAATGCGAGCTCAATCTGATTGGCTGATTGGATCAGCCAATCGGATTGAACTTGAATCTGATTGGCTGATTCAATCAGCCAATCAGATATTCCTACCTTAATTCCGATTGGCTGATAGAATCAGCCAATCAGATTGAGCTCGCATTCTATTGGCTGTTCCGATCAGCCAATAGAATGCGAGCTCAATCTGATTGGCTGATTGGATCAGCCAATCGGATTGAACTTGAATCTGATTGGCTGATTCAATCAGCCAATCAGATTTTTCTAACTTAATTCCGATTGGCTGATAGAATCCTATCAGCCAATCGGAATTCGGCGGACGCCATCTTGGATGACGTCATTTAAAGGTACCTCATTCGTAGTACAGCAGTCGGCCGGGATGGATGCTCCGCGGCGGCGGAGCGAAGAAAGAAGATTGAAGATGCCGCCGGAAGAATGAAGACTTTGCTGCCGCTTGGAGGAAGACGTCGCCGGAGGAAGAATTCTTCTTTGCCGCTTGGAGGAAGACATCGCCAGAGGAAGAATTCTTCTTTGCCGCTTGGAGGAAGACATCGCCCGGATCGGATCAGGAGTTCGGCCCGGTGTGGTGAAGACAAGGTAGGGAGATCTTCAGGGGGGTAGTGTTAGGCTTTTTTAAGGGGGGTTTGGGTGGTTTTAGAATAGGGGTATGTGGGTGGTGGGTTGTAATGGGGGGGGGGATTGTATTTGTTGTATGCAAAAGAGCTGAATTCTTTGGGGCATGCCCCACAAAAGGCCCTTTTAAGGGCTGGTAAGGTAAAGAGCTTTGAAATTTGTTTAATTTAGAATAGGGCAGGGAATTTTTTTTATTTTGGGGGTTTATTATTTTATTAGGGGGCTTAGAATAGGTGTAATTAGCTTAAAAATCTTGTAATCTTTTTTTTATTTTTTGTAATTTAGTGTTTGTTTTTTTTTGTAATTTAGTTTAGTTAATTTAATTGTATTTTTAGATAGATGTTTGTAGTTTATTAAATTTATTGATAGTGTAGGTGTATTTATAACTTAGGTTAGGATTTATTTTACAGGTAATTGGGTAATTATTTTAACTAGGTAGATATTAAATAGTTAATAACTATTTAATATCTATTATACCTAGTTAAAATAATTAACAATTTACCTGTAAAATAAATATTAACCCTAACATAGCTACAATGTAATTATTAATTATATTGTAGCTATCTTAGGGTTTATTTTATAGGTAAGTATTTAGATTTAAATAGGAATATTTTAGTTTATAAATGAATTAGATTAATTTAATATAAATTTAGTTAGGGTTAGATAGAGTTAATATAGTTAATATAAATACTATAGTAACTATATTAACTATATTAACCCTAATATAATTAGGGTTAATATAGTTAATATATATAATGTAATACCTATATTAACTATAATATACTTAGGGTTAATATAGATAATATAGCTGGCGGCGGGGTAGGTAGATTAAATTAGGGGTTAATCATTTTAATAGAGATGGCGGTGGTGTAAGGGGCTTACATTAGGGGTTAATAATTTTAATATAGATGGCGGCGGTGTTAGGGGCTCACTTTAGGGGGTTATAGATATAATATAGCTGGCGGCGGGGTACGGGAGCGGCGGTTTAGGGGTTAATAACTTTATTAGGTTGCGGCGGGGTACGGGAGCGGCGGTTTAGGGGTTAATAGCTTTTTTATTGTTAGGCTAGTGAGGGGGGATAGCGGATAGAGGGTTAGACGTGTCGGGCTATGTTAGGGAGGCGTGTTAGACAGTGCGGGCTATGTTAGGGAGGCGTGTTAGACAGTGCGGGCTATGTTAGGGAGGCGTGTTAGACAGTGCGGGTGTTTTAGACTTTAGTCAGGTTTTATAGGCGCCGGCAGTTTCTAACGTGGCGCAAGTCACTGGCGACGCCAGAAATTTGTACTTGCGCAGATTTCTGGACATCGCTGGTTTGTCAGACTTACGGCACGTCAGCATCTGACGGCGCCATATATGGGATAGCTCGAGTTGCGAGCTGAAACTGCGGGCGACGCCGGTTCCCTCGCTTGCGCCGCAAACTGCGATCTATATCGGATCACGCCCCAGATAGGTAATCACAGAAGTAAAAAGTGTATTATTATTACTGTGTTAGTTATGCAAAACTGGGGAATGGGTAATAAAGGGATTATCTATCTTTTTAAACAAAAATTCTGGCGTTGGCTGTCCCTTTAATACTTCCTGTCGGGTTAGTAAACTTGAGAAAACATGTTCGAGTTTGTGCAACGTTTTGGCTGTTAGGTTTTTCCTAGTTTTCATGCTCCATTGAAGTCTATGGGTAAAAACGTTAACACGGTCGCGATATTCGAAGTTTGGATTTTTGCACACATCTGGGTTAGAAAACTTTTTACTTTCAATATGTAATACGCATGCAAAAAGCTTACTTCAAGCGGAGTTAACGCGAGAGTGCAAACTACCACTCCACTTGTAATCTAGCCCCTTATTTGTAACAAGGTTATATATTTTTGCAAATGTCTACAGTGCTCAACAATGTATATATAACATTGTGAAAATATTGTTATAAGCATTGCTGCTGTATAGTGGTCAGGACACATGCATATTCCTGAGCCTACCAAGGTATGCTCTCCAGTAAAGGATACCAAAAGAACAAAGTTGATTTCATCATGAAAGACCATTGGGAAAGTATTTAAAATTCCATTATCTGAATCATGAAAGTTTAATTTTGGTTAGTATGTCCCTTAAAGACTGAGGTAAAAATGAATCATAATAAATATATAGTAAATACCATAAAACATACAAGATTACATTGATTAACTCTACTTTGGGAAGGTATATATTACAAAGAAAACACTACAAGACACTTTTCAAAATTGTAATAAATTAATATTCCAGTAATAACTTTCTGACTATATTACACTGTTATTTACTGCAATTGCTTTTCAATGGCCAAACTCCCTACTATTATCATTATTTGGAGGAGCCAATCTGGACTTGCTACTTGAGTAGACATACCAGACTTAGCATTAGCTGTTAAGAGGCCTCATCATATCTTCTCTGATGAGGCCAATTAAGAACAGATACACATAAGACACTACAGTAACCAAACAATGGTCTGAACCTTCCAGTTGTCATGGGAATGAAAAAACTCATACTTTTTATAGTTAAATTACATATGAAATATAGATAATGAATGTGCAATGCAAAATGTTTTGCTACACATAACTAAACATTTTGGGCTCAAGCGTAAACTTAACTAGATGGAAGCTTTTTGAGCTTGTCGGATAAAGCGCATATTACAAGTTAAAAGTAAAAAGTTTGCTTGAGAACAAAACCTGACGAGTGTTAACTAAATATCGCAACCAAGGTAACGTATTCTCCCTATAGAAGTTAATGGAGAGCGCAGAAGAAAAAACTAACACCTATCGCTCACTCACTAACCCGACAGGCGTTATTAATATTTCACATTCCAATGTTCTTCACACACGTTATTATTATTATTATTGTAAATATATATATATATATATCTGTATATCTATTACTATAGATATATAGGTATAGATACCTATTTTACTTTAAGATTATCCCAAATTATATAGAAATAAATATTTATAATAATAAAAAATTCTATGTGAAGAACATAATGAAAAATATGTGTAACGCTCATTGGGTTTGCCATTTAGCTCTAACACGGTGTCGGGTTAGCAGACATAAAGAATTGCTAACATCATGGCACGTTATTGAAATATTAAATACAAAATATTAATAATAATTAAAAATGATTATACATATTGTAAAAAAAATCTAAATACATATGTCTAAATTTTTTACAGTATGTATAATCATTTTTAAAAATTATTCATAAATTTAAATATTTTATATTTAATGTAAATTAGATATCTCTACCTATACATCTATAGAAATAGATATACAGGTATAGATATGTTTGTTGACGGAGCAGTCCTCA
Source organism: Bombina bombina (assembly GCF_027579735.1). Taxonomy (NCBI): domain Eukaryota; kingdom Metazoa; phylum Chordata; class Amphibia; order Anura; family Bombinatoridae; genus Bombina; species Bombina bombina. The sequence continues at coordinate 554,712,969 of NC_069500.1, forward strand.
GACTGGTGGTCTTCCGAATATGATGAACGTTTTAATTTTTAAACCCTTGTAAAATGTTTGTGTGTGATGCATAACTTTAATTAAATGTGATACCCTTGATGTGCGTTTGTGCTCCTCTTCCTTTTTATTCTTTTATAGTGCATCAATGAGGAAATAAACAAAAAGCTCTTTTTAAGCCAACTCCTAGACCGGTATTTCAGTGGATTTCCTCTTGAGAAATGTTATATTAAGGTATGCACCTTTTAGTAAATATTTTCCTTTACTGGGATAAACTTAGTACTGAAGTTCTTGATCACTAAAGGGAAAACATTTTATTTAGTTCAATTATAGAAATGGAATACTTGTGCAGACCTATGGCATGTTGCTTATTTAAAGGGACACTCAAATCAAAATTAAACTTTCATGATTCAGTGCATGCAATTTGAGACAACTTTCCAGTTTACTTCCATTAAAAAGAAATTGCACAGTCTATTTTTATTTACACATTTTGATTTCCCAGCTCCTACTGAGCATGAGAAAGAATTCACAGAACATACGTATATGCATTTGTGATTGGCCGGTGGCTGTCACATGTGTCAGCACTAACCATTTCACTGTGCCTTTAAGACAAGTTCTCCTCCCCTCAGGTATACTATTTAAACACACTTTACCCATAAGACATTGCTTGATTATTAAAGAGTGTTTTGAGACAGCTTCTTGTCTCTTTATTATCTTAAGAATAATTAGCCTTGAGCATTCTTATATTTTGGAGGAACTTATCAACTCTCTCTCTAAATCAATGCTCACTTTGAAGCCTTTATCCAGATGGTTTAAACCTTAAGCAAATACTAAATTATCTAAGTTGAAGGGGAGATCTAATTCTCTTTTACTCATCCACCTGTGATTAGCTGCAGCTCTCTTCGTTTTCACTTCACAACGGACGCTCAGACTAGTGCTGACGTCACCTCCGACTCTCTGAATCCACTGCGCAGCACGCCGGAGTTGCTCACACGCTGCAGGCATCAGACGCCGCTCTCCTGTCTCCTTAGACTTTGAACTGAACACCATATCCAAGTAAGACACGCTGTATCTTTATCAAATATCACTTATTTAAGGTATGTGCACCACCGATAATTAATGTAAGCATGCTAGGACAACATTATAAAGGGTAATGCATTACTGAAAATTCTGAGTTTATATACAATGAAAACGATTGCTTTCTCTGCTCATTTTCTATTAAGAGACTTGTCATATTCATTACTTACATTGAATCACCAATTCTTAACCTTATATTCTGAGAAATTTGTTCATAACATAAAAACCTCATTCTATAATTTATCTCTGTTTATAACAAATCATATGAGTCAGTCACAACTAGAGAGATTCATAGTTGTGTCAATAACTATAAATCCACCATTAATACTGAATACACACAGGAACCTTATATCTAAGTAATGGTATAAAGGAGATTGTGTATTCATACAAAACCTTTCCAGGTAAAATTCAATTGTTTACTGGTAATATTATAAAAATCAGACCTGTATCCTCACAGAATAATCCAGCCTAAAATCATTTAAAATTCACACACATATTTTTAGGTTCAACATGGATCCTATTGAAATGGCTAACCAGATCACCTCACTTAATCAAAAGGTGGAAATATTGGCACAAGGACTAACTGAATTGAAAAATGAAAATAGTAGTCTAAAGCAAGTAATAAATGAATTTATAAGCCAAAAAACTAATGAGACAACTGAACCACAGGTTAATCCCCCAACTCCTTTTTCTGGTGATCGCACGAAATTTCGTGAATATAAAAATGCATGTATATTACTTTTCACCTTAAAACCACGAACCTACCGATCTGACAAGATTAAAGTATTCACAGCAATCTCCTACCTAACTGGAGAACCCAGAGCATGGGCAGATAGATTCCTAGAATCAGAAGATCCCATTTTAAATTCTCTTGAGAATTTTTTCCAAACTATGGCTATACTATACGACGATATTAATAAACAACAAACCGCAGAAAATAGATTAAGATCCCTTAAACAGGGAAAAAGGCCTGTGGAGGATTACATTTCAGATTTTCAACTATGGGCGACAGACTCAGAGTGGAATTCAGTAAGTCTGAAAAACCAATTTCGCCTAGGTTTGTCAGAACACTTGAAGGATGAACTGTCTAGAGTGGAATTTCCTGAAAGTTTGGATACTTTAATTAAGTTATGTATAGCTATGGATAGAAGGTACCGAGAAAGGAAGACTGAAAAACATTTCTTTGAAAGTACTCCCAAAAGAAATTTCCAAACTTATCAAGAAAAAAACCAAATAAATCCCATACCAATGGAAATAGGTACCATACGCGGTCCTCTAAGTTTAGAAGAAAAACAAAGAAGAAGGTTAGGCAATCTCTGCCTTTACTGCGGAAATAAAGACCATGATGTTGCCACATGTCCAATTCTTTCCCGTCAAAAGAAGGGTAAGTTATTATATAATTGTTCATGTGAAAAATCTAAAAATACACCCTACCTGTCACTAATATTGTCTTTACAGTGGGACAGTCAACAACTACAGAACAAAGCCATCATTGATTCTGGAGCTGAAGGCTTATTTCTTGTTGAATCATTAGTTAAACAAAATAAAATACCAATTCTGCAGAAAGCTTCTCCTGTTTTTGTTAGGGTAATTGACGGTTCTCAAATTTTAAAGGGACCTATCACTCACCACACAATTCCCCTATTAACCATCACACCTGATGGGCACAAAGAGTTTCTTACATTTGACATTATTCCTAGTTCAATTCACCCTATAGTACTTGGTATACCCTGGTTACAAAAACATAATCCAACCATAGACTGGACACAAAATAAAATCACTTTCACATCACAATATTGTCAAAAAACATGTTTCCCATATGTCAATATCGGACATATAAGTTCCACATTACCTCATGAATATCATGATTTCAATGATGTTTTTAATCTTAAGAATGCTGAAACTCTCCCACCTCACAGGCATTTTGATTGCCCAATTGATACTAAACCAGGGATAGAGATACCATCAGGAAAAATATTTCCCCTTTCACAAAAAGAATTAAAACATCTAAGAGAATATCTAGATGAAAACCTAAGAAAAGGTTTTATATCCCCATCCTCATCACCAGTTGCATCAGCCATTTTTTTTGTTACAAACAAAGATGGTACACTTAGACCCATAATTGATTATCGTGCCTTAAACGCAGTCACGATAAAAAATAGATATCCATTACCACTCATCCCGGAAATAATTGAACGACTAACAGGTGCAAACATCTTCACCAAGTTAGATTTAAAAGGTGCGTACAATCTAATACGTATGAAATCCGGTGATGAGTGGAAGACAGCATTCAAAACAAGATATGGGCTATTCCAATATAATGTTATGCCTTTTGGTTTGACAAACGCCCCCGCCACATTCCAGTTCTTTATAAATGAGATCTTTAAAGAACTTATGGATGTGTGCGTAATTGTTTATCTAGATGATATCCTCATATATTCTAAAACTATAGAGGACCACAGAAAACATGTAAGATGGGTTCTCTCTACACTTCGTGAACATCAATTGTACGCCAAAATGGAAAAATGTCAGTTCCATAAAGACACTATTAAATTTTTGGGATATATAATTTCTCCCAATGGCATACAAATGGACCAAGAAAAGGTAACAGCCATAATCAATTGGCAAACTCCTACAAACCTGAAATCTTTACAAAGATTTTTAGGTTTCTCAAACTTCTATAGGAAGTTTATTAATAATTATTCTACCATTGTACAACCCTTAACAAGATTGACAGGAAAACAAAGATTTGTTTGGGATTCCAATGCTGAATGTGCTTTTCACAATTTGAAACAACAATTCACAACAGCACCAATTTTAAGACTCCCTGATCCAGAATTGCCTTACACCTTGGAGGTGGATGCCTCAAATGTTGGTATTGGTGCAATATTAATGCAACCAGATAAACATGACAATCAACTATATCCTATCGCCTATTACTCTCGACGTTTAACTACTGCCGAAACTAATTATTCAATAGGCGATAAGGAATTATTAGCCATGAAATCCGTAATGGAACATTGGCGTCATCTCTTGGAGGGGACTGTAATTCCTTTTCAAGTTTTTACAGATCATAAAAATCTTCAATATTTGAAGAAAAACAAAACCTTATCATCGAGACAGGTGAGATGGGCCCTTTTCTTGGACAGGTTTAATTTTCTACTAACATATATTCCAGGAACAAAAAATGAAAAAGCAGATGCTTTATCACGTTCTTTTGAGACTCCTGAAGAGTCCCAAACTGATACATATATAATTCCACCAACTAAAATCATTGCAGCAACAGTACTAGAGACATCTGACATCTACCAAGCACAAAACGTGGATAATCAAATTCCACCTATTTGTACTCCAGACACTGAATCTGGATTATATATGAAAGATGGGTTGATTTATGTTCCACCAACTTTAAGGAACCAGATTATCCACCAACATCATGATTCCCCTTTAGCCGGACATCCAGGCATTGAAAAAACCGCCGAACTAATAGGCAGGGAATACTGGTGGCCTCAGATGAAAACTTCCATTCATTCTTATGTGATAAATTGTGACATTTGTGCAAAGAAAAAGAAAGAACATCATAAGCCCTATGGTCTCTTGACACCATTACCAATACCTATGAAACCTTGGGATATGATTGGAATTTACTTTATTGTAGATTTACCAATTTCAAATGGTCATAATACCATAATGGTTGTAGTGGACCATTTAACCAAGATGGCCCATTTCATCCCATTAAAAAGAATACCAACTGCTTCTACCACTGCTAAATATTTCCATAGTCATGTGGTTAAATTACATGGTTTACCTGCTTCCATTGTAACTGATCGAGGAAGTCAGTTTACATCCAAATTGAGATATTTATGTAAAGCTTTACAAATTACACTCACGACAGCCTTCCATCCACAATCAAATGGTCAAACAGAACGTTTGAATCAGACACTTGAACAGTATTTGAGATGTTTTATTTCATCTCAACAGGATGACTGGTTGGAATGGTTGCCTAGTGCGGAATTTGCCTATAATAATTCAAACAATACTTCAACAAAAGTCTCTCCCTTTTATGCAACCTATGGCTTTCATCCTCGTACGTATCCTAATACTATAACTTCTTCTCATTCTCCATCAGTGTCCAATTACACTGACTCTTTGAAAGAAGTTATGGACACACTACAAGATCATTTGGCTTCTGCCAAAGAAGCCCAGAAGAAATACTACGATAGAAAGAGGATACCATCTCCGGTATATAAACCTCGAGATGTGATACGGTTATCGACTAAAAATATCAGGTTACCTGTACCCAGCAAAAAACTTGCTGATCAATATATAGGACCATTCCCTATACTCAGGGTAATAAATGACAATGCAGTGACTTTGAAATTACCGGCCACAATGAGAATACATCCCTCGTTCCATGTGTCCTTGGTGAAACCCTATCTGGGAACTACACCTCCGTCCACTGATGTTTCCATTCTCCCAATACCTGATCCACTGGATTATGAAGTAGATGGGATTTTGGATTCTAGATATCGTAGAAGAACCCTTGAATACTTGGTACATTGGAAAGATTATGGGGATGATGAAAATTCCTGGGTTCCTCTCTGTGCTTTAAATGCACCTGACTTGCTGAAGGACTTTCATGTTCGCTTTCCCTTTAAACCGGGTCCTCGGACTGCTGGGAGGCCCTCTTGAATGGGGGGATCTGTCAGCACTAACCATTTCACTGTGCCTTTAAGACAAGTTCTCCTCCCCTCAGGTATACTATTTAAACACACTTTACCCATAAGACATTGCTTGATTATTAAAGAGTGTTTTGAGACAGCTTCTTGTCTCTTTATTATCTTAAGAATAATTAGCCTTGAGCATTCTTATATTTTGGAGGAACTTATCAACTCTCTCTCTAAATCAATGCTCACTTTGAAGCCTTTATCCAGATGGTTTAAACCTTAAGCAAATACTAAATTATCTAAGTTGAAGGGGAGATCTAATTCTCTTTTACTCATCCACCTGTGATTAGCTGCAGCTCTCTTCGTTTCCACTTCACAACGGACGCTCAGACTAGTGCTGACGTCACCTCCGACTCTCTGAATCCACTGCGCAGCACACCGGAGTTGCTCACACGCTGCAGGCATCAGACGCCGCTCTCCTGTCTCCTTAGACTTTGAACTGAACACCATATCCAAGTAAGACACGCTGTATCTTTATCAAATATCACTTATTCAAGGTATGTGCACCACCGATAATTAATGTAAGCATGCTAGGACAACATTATAAAGGGTAATGCATTACTGAAAATTCTGAGTTTATATACAATGAAAACGATTGCTTTCTCTGCTCATTTTCTATTAAGAGACTTGTCATATTCATTACTTACATTGAATCACCAATTCTTAACCTTATATTCTGAGAAATTTGTTCATAACATAAAAACCTCATTCTATAATTTATCTCTGTTTATAACAAATCATATGAGTCAGTCACAACTAGAGAGATTCATAGTTGTGTCAATAACTATAATCCACCATTAATACTGAATACACACAGGAACCTTATATCTAAGTAATGGTATAAAGGAGATTGTGTATTCATACAAAACCTTTCCAGGTAAAATTCAATTGTTTACTGATAATATTATAAAAATCAGACCTGTATCCTCACAACATGATGCAGGAGGAGTGGAAATAGACATAACTTTGAAATTTGTGGGCAAAATAATCTACTTCTCTTTTGAAGTTCAGACTAGGGGGCCTATTTAACAAAGGTCGGTCGGACCTGATCCGACAGTGCAGATCAGGTCCGACAGACCTCGCTAATTGCGGAGAGCAATATGCTTTCCGTATTCAGCATTGCACCAGCAGCTCTTGTGAGCTGCTGGTGCAACGCCGCCCCCTGCAGATTCACAGCCAATTGGCAGCCAGCAGGGGGTGTCAATCAACCCGATCGTACTCGATTGGGTTGCATTGCGGAGATGTCTGTCCGCCTGCTCAGAGCAGGCGGACAGGTTAGGAGCAGCACTCTTTAGCTCTATACGGAGCTTGATAAATGGGCCCCTAAGTGCTATTGCATTGTCTTTTTATCATGTAGTTGCTGAGTATGCAAATCTACTGTATTTACTGGTCCTTTAAGGAGTATGAAGAAATTGTATCTGTGTGCTCAGAAGACAAGGGGTATTCTTAGTTATCAAAAATTATCTAAAATGATATGCACCTCTATATAATTGGTACTTGGATATTCAGAGGAGACAATTTAATTTATTAAGCATAATTTTGGCATTTATTGTATTCTATCTTAATCCAAAAACAAAATTAAAGTTAATAAACCCATAATATGAAAGCTAAGTGCCGCCAAGAAACAATATATAGCTTTCTTGTGTACATGTAAATCAACATAGAAGAATGAAGCCCGTAGAAATACAAAGAACAATTATTAAAATATGTCTGGCCTCCAGCAGTAGAAATGTTTCTCAAACGTCTGAAAGGGTCAAAGGATTTCTAATTGTTGGTCTGATGTTTGTCTGTTCAGCCAGTTTCCTGTGTTCCTGTGCATTGTGTTAGTGCAAACTGTTCTTTTACTGTCATTTTTTCTAATAAATCTCAATCGTGTGAGTGTCAGCTCTTCTGTTACATTACAATCCTGTGAGTGACAGCTCTTCTGTTACATTACAATCCTGTGTTTGTCAGCTCTTCTGTTACATTACAATCCTGTGAGTGTCGGCTCTTCTGTTACATTACAATCCTGTGCGTGTCGGCTCTTCTGTTACATTACAATTCTGTGAGTGTCAGCTCTTCTGTTACATTACTACCTCCCAACATTTCCCAATTCAAAAGAGGGACAACCCCTCTTATGTTACATAAACCCCTCTTATGTTAGTGCAAACTGTTCTTTTACTGTCATTTTTCCTAATAAATCTCAATCGTGTGAGTGTCAGCTCTTCTGTTACATTACAATCCTGTGAGTGACAGCTCTTCTGTTACATTACAATCCTGTGCGTGTCAGCTCTTCTGTTACATTACAATCCTGTGAGTGACAGCTCTTCTGTTACATTACAGTCCTGTGAGTGACAGTTCTTCTGTTACATTACAATCCTGTGAGTGTCAGCTCTTCTGTTACATTACAATCCTGTGAGTGACAGCTCTTCTGTTACATTACAATCCTGTGAGTGACAGTTCTTCTGTTACATTACAATCCTGTGAGTGACAGTTCTTCTGTTACATTACAATCCTGTGAGTGACAGCTCTTCTGTTACATTACAATCCTGTGAGTGTCAGCTCTTCTGTTTCATTACAATCCTGTGAGTGTCAGCTCTTCTGTTACATTACAATCCTGTGTTTGTCAGCTCTTCTGTTACATTACAATCCTGTGAGTGTCGGCTCTTCTGTTACATTACAATCCTGTGCGTGTCGGCTCTTCTGTTACATTACAATTCTGTGAGTGTCAGCTCTTCTGTTACATTACTACCTCCCAACATTTCCAAATTCAAAAGAGGGACAACCCCTCTTATGTTACATTACAATTCTGGGAGTGACAGCTCTTCTGGTACATTACAATCCTGTGAGTGACAGCTCTTCTGCTACATTACCAGGAGCAGAGATGGGGAGTGGCTTAAAAAATCTGGTGACCAATGTAATATAAATTAAATTCTAAATAAAAAAGCATATCATACACAGCATACATACACATGTACATAGCCTCAAATACACAGCTGCAGAGCATACAAACATGCACACACACAACGCATACTACACAGCATGCACTTATATGTGCTGACACACACACACACAACTTACAGACACTACACAGCATTTACATACATGCAGACACACAGCATACATATGCATGCAAACGCACAACATACACACATGACCACTCAAAACTAAAACTGTAGGATTATATAATTATGATTATCTAATATGCAGATTAACAGAGATGCATACTCTTAAACTAATATCAATTTTAAAATAAAAACTGTATAATACAACAATCAAATATGTTTTATAGTATCTTGTTTAGTAATATTTTACTGCTCTAAAATATTTGCTTAGCCATACAGTAGCTGGCTACAATATTGACTGGAGTAATAGATTGGGGCTTTCCTATTATCTCTGCAACATCTATGTATTTAGAAAATCCAACAAACAGGTCATAATTAAATGTAATGCAAAAGGGTGACAGCCTTGTCAGATGTCATCAGGCAGAGAGGAAGCTGGGATGCTCTAAATAACTGCATATCCTGATCAATTGTGCAGAGATCACTAGATGATCACAACTAATTAATTGAAAATTCAGCAGACTGACTCAGCTGACATACTCAGTGCCCTGGCTTTGCCGTGCGGCTGGGCAGCGCCACCCTCAGCCCGGTGATGACTCTGAGTTCACTTACTAATAGTGTCAGATCATCTAGACTTCACTTACCCGTGCTGGCCAGACTCTAGAGTCAGTGGTCCTCCTGACCGGCGTCCTCACTCAGCACTAGTAGTCCACACAGTAAGTCACTCGGACTGACTCCACCACCAGCATGAGTAGACAGAGTGGCAGAGCACTCACTGCTGGTCTGACAGTTGTCGGAAGTTGCTGGTCTTCCAATCCAGAAGAGTGAACACAGGAGGAGGTATTAGCGTGGCATGCAGAGTAAAGTTACTCACTCACAGAAGACTAAGCACTGAGAGTCAAAACGCACGTGCAGTCACATGTGCCAAAAACCCTGTGACTGGCCACGTGACTGCAGACATCACTCGTGCAGGGCCGCCACTAGAGATTTTAGGTCCCCTTACTTAACCATTGATCAGTGTGTGTCCCCACTTTGACATGTGCAATTTTAGTGACTAAAACGTATATGCACTTTATATTACAATCCTGTGAGTGTCAGCTCTTCTGTTAAATTACAATCCATTTTTTAGAAAGGGGACATGGGATCAGCCAATTACGCTGGCAAGTGATAGAACAGGTACGGACACCTAGAAATGGATCAGACCGTGAGCAGTTGCTCAAACAAAGGGAAATGTGGTGGATCCATAAAATGGAATCCATAGCACCAAAAGGGTTAAATAGAGATTTTGATTTATCATGCTTTTTATAAACCCTCCATTGTAATCCTGTAATAAATGAATGTAATGTCAGTAATATCCATCACAAATTAATATCATGTGTCTGTACTTCTAAAAACCATATAGACCCAAAATGAAAAAAAAAAAATGTAGCTGCTTAAAAAACTCATAGAGTGACTATTGTCTTTAATATTGTTACATAAATGCCTCTTTGTAAAAAGAATAGAGAAGATTTAAGATGTAATATGTATATAGAACAGCAGATGGCGCCTAAGACACATTGTTTGTAACAATTTTGGCGCGAGAAACAAATGTTTAAAAAGGTACAAACTGTCAGTATGTAACAGAAGCATGATTAAGTGACATAAGGTCACGAAACGTTGCTTATTTTTAACTTTATCCTTCAATAAAAGATGAACGTTTTATACCCATAAGTGCTGGTGAAATATATGATTTTTTTAGTGACTGAGAGGAGTTGCAGGTTTTCCTCTACACCGTGCACATTCAGTGGTGCTGTATTCACACATGATATTGGGAATCCTGTGAGTGTCAGCTTTACTGCTACATTACAATTCTTTGAGTGGGAGCTCTTCTGCTACATTAAAATCCTGTGAGTGGCAGCTCCTGCTAAATTACAATCCTGTGAATGGCAGCTCTCCTGCTACATTACAATCCTGTGAATGGCAGCTCGTCTGCTACATTACAATCCTGTGAGTGGCAGCTCTTCTGCTACATTACAATCCTGTGAGTGGCAGCTCTCCTGCTACATTACAATCCTGTGAGTGGCAGCTCTCCTGCTACATTACAATCCTGTGAGTGGCAGCTCTTCTGTTACATTACAATCCTGTGAGTGGCAGCTCTTCTGCTACATTACAATCCTGTGAGAGACAGCTCTTCTGCTACATTACAATTCTGTGAGTGACAGCTCTTCTGCTACATTACAATTCTGTGAGTGACAGCTCTGCTGCCAGTGGGAATACATGCATACTTAGCATTACAGTTATTCTTCTAAAGTTACCAACTCATAGAACTTTTTCAGTCTACAGTTCAACATAGTTTCGTAATATAATGAAATATGCATTCTCCTTTCCTCAGGATTCAAGATCTTCTCTCATCTGCAGTCTATTCTGAGAGGTCCAAGTTTTTTTATCAATATTTCTATTACAATTATTTAATTTTTATTCTATTAAAAGTATTTAGTACATGTTGGAATTTATTCTTTTTAGTTTCTACATTAGCCTGTTTTTCTCAAAACATTTTTTTTTAACATTTTCATTTGAGAATAAAGAGAAAGATTATTGGACTGTTTATTAGCTCTATTTTATTTTTGTTGATTGGTCAATTCACTCTGTTGCTGGAAGATTTGTGTTCTCCTTGACCACTATCATTTGGCCTGTTATCTCTAGGTTTTCCAGTTTTCTCTGTTGTTTTTATCTGTATTTGACTTTGAATGCTGCAGATTAAGTAGTCTATGAAAGAAAGCATGATATTACTTCACAAAGTTAAGATAATCAAATTTGGCTCTCATACTAGAACTTTCTGCAGATGTCTTTGGGCAAGATTACAATGCACATAATAAAGGTAACCAGGATTCGAAAAAATATGTTTTCACACCGAATCCCTTATTCTAACCATATTTTATTAAAGTACATATATTAAACTAAACTATGGGCCAGATAACAAGTTGTGCAGTATTGTTTTTTTTTCAATCGCATGCTAACAGCACTCAAAGTAAAAAATGAACAAAGCCACATTAGCACATGTATGACTTGTTAAAAGTTTTCACACAAGCGAAAGACCGAGGTGCTCTAACTTCAGGACTTCAGATATCGCAACAGCGCTAAAGCATTTTCCACATCTATTTCTATGGGGCGTGCTGAAAAAAAATATTAGTTTTTGCTTGCATGCAAACCCAACAATGCGCTATGCCAACTGCGCTAAAGCCAAAGGTGTTAGGAATACTTGACATTCATATGTTCCTTACATAGAAGATATTTTTGTTTTTAAATAGATATTTCTATAAATATCTTTTTTTTGTAAAATATATATCTATACCTATATATCTATTTAAATATATACAAATATATATATATATATATATATATATATATATATATATATACACACATACACACACACATATATATATAGAAATATTTTTTTTTTTATCTAAAAAAGAGAAGAACATAGGAATATCAAGTCTTTCTATTAAAAAAGACATTAAAACAACATTCAAGGGGCGTGTCCAGGCAGCGGCCATGAGCGGTCGCAAATCTGAAGTCTGCTGATGCTAGGGAGAGAATCCGCCGATTATCTGCCGACTGATATCCCATCCTCTGCAGAATTTGATAAACCCTGACAATAGAGTCTGAGCAGAGCTGGGTGATATATTTTTTATCTTATTATTGTTGATGCAACATTATTAGTTTTGGACTGGACTGTGGACGCTGGAGGCGGCGGCCTACCTGTCTACCCCCCCCCCCGGTTTCCCGGGGTAAAGCAGTATTTACTACGCTACTGCAATATTATTGCATCTCTGTGGATCATGGAGGAGAACCTCCTTTTACAAGTGCAGGCACTGTTTGCTGAATTTGAGCTCCAGATGCACTGCAGATTTGACCGGCTCATGAAAATTGTGGGCAAGGAGGAGGAACGGGCTGAGACGCCTAAGGCTGAAGATGCTATTTCCGGGCTCCAACATAGTGGACTTCAAGAGAGTGACGGCTACGCTCACAAAGGGGCCAATAAAGCAGAGGGCAGCAATCCTTACATGGAGGAGATACCAGCAGGAAGACAGAAGTGTGCCACTACCAAGACGCTGCATCGGATTAGTAACTGTGCTGGGGATCCCCTGCACGCCAGAGGTTATTTTGGGCTTACCAGCAGCCGTTTCCCTGCTTGCCGAGTCAGACCCCGCATTGCATGGGGACAGAGCATTGGTGGCTATGGTCGAGCAGCTATACCCTGGACCGTTGCGGGAGAGTAAGACGGGGCTGGAGGCTGTTACACATTTGCCGCATGACCGGGACACTGTCTCACTTGGGATACCCGCCAGGAGGCTAAGAAGGTACTTGGATATTGTGTGGGTAGCGCATGGAAGCGCGGCCACCTATGTTTTGGGTAACTCTCAGAGCTGTGACTGTGCTGCGCTGTGGAGCCTGGGAGATACTTTCATACTCAGAGGGTTTTTTTTAGTCTCCCTAGAGCGATCTGGAGTGGGATAGTCTGAACACTAAGAAATGTGCTGCCGGGTGAGATCTTCACATGCCAACTAGCGCCCTGCTCTCCATTGTTTTAGGCTGATTTACAAAGTTGGAGGTTATTGTTTATATTAATGCCACTGTTTCACTGAATTTAATTAGCAGCCCATAGAACTGCTCATATGTTGGGACATTCATCATAAATGTAAGCAGCATTCCATAATATGTTCATATCCCTAGATATCTATATATGTTGATCTTGTGCAGATAATATTGTGTTTCTATTATGAGGATGTTAAGATATGCTCTAATGTATATTTAAGTCATTGAAACCATATATGAGGACCTAAGGTGGGAATGACAAGTGACACTAGAGACTACAGCACTTGTTTTAACTATTTGCATGTAATTATCCTCAGATATCATAAGTATGCCTCCTTAGATACTATAACATTTAGTCTCTACATAAACCCTTACAAAGTACTCAGTCTGTGACGGGGGGCCTCCCTGAGCTGTGGTCTAATTAAATGTGACCTTCTAAATTTGCACCCCTCTTGATGAGGTTTAGCTTTAGCTGGGTTTTTATGCCCTATAGATCTTCTCAGGGTTTTCTAATGTACTGTCTGCGGCCGAGACAGTCCACATACTATATTTAGTCTGTCATATATTTCCTGGTATTCCGTGGAGGCCCTACGTAGAGCTGTATCCTATCTATGTTATCTTATTATGTACTGCACTATGCATATTTAGAATATTACACTTTGTATTTATTAGTTATGTTATAGACACATGAAGACCTATGTTTTTCCCTTTAGAGTTAGGGTGCGAAAACTAGGTCTCAGGACTACCATTTGCCATGTTATGCTGTGTCTATGTTAGCATATTATTAAGTAAAAGAGGTTTGTTGTGTAGTTTGCACCTTAGATTTTTGCTTTCTGTTATTGAGCCATAAATGGCATTGCATTTTGCAATATTAGTATGTTGGTCTTAGGGGCCTGTCAAATATTTAGATACCTTAGAGGTCCAAGAGTGGCCAGCCTAGAATATATAGACAGGCCTGCTCATACTAGATGTATTGATTTGTACTTTGATATACTGATGTGCAGGCAACTGCTTAGGCCCTTCTTGTTTTACTTAGACATGCCATTTATCCTGTACTGTGCAAACTTGATGTCACCTGTTGTTGTAAACCTCAATAAAAATTATTTGGAAAAAAAAAACAACATTCAAGATGATCCAGAAGTGGAGGGTCATAGGAGCGCACATTGCCTTTCGCTGGAGAAGTGAGTGACTTTTTATATACTAAGGCACTTGATCTGAATAGGGTTATGCTTTGGACTTAAGGGGCTATATTGAGCTATAAGGAATGGCATAAGCCTGGTACCAGCGGATGCTTTAAAGAGCTATCACAGACAAAACTGAATGCTGAAAACAGAATAAAGAGGCAAAATATAGCCCAAGAGAGGCAGCTCCCTTAAAAGAACTGTTTGTGAATTTATAATATTTTGAACTTTCCCCCACACCCTGCCTAAAGGTTGTTTATTATTATTACGTGTACCTGTTAAAATAAATTCTAATATCTATCTCATTTAAGTGGATTACAGTTTTGATATATCAATGCTGACTCCTCTTCTGAATTTGGATATAATTCTAAGGGTCTAGATTCTAAAAAGGGTCTAGAAGGGTCTAAAAACTGAGGACTGATATATATCCTGTCTATATAATCTGCAGAATAGTATGAGTATTAAGGAATCTCAGGAATATAATGGAGCTATATAACATCATATGACCCAATTTGAGTATTGGAAAAGAGAGTTGGAAAGAGAAGAAATTTAAGTTTACTATAAGCATTAAAGGTAATTGGTCTGATGGAAAAGTATTTTACTTCACCTAAAATGGCACATAAAATTACAGTTTCAGAAAAAGAAGCATTCTAAAGGAAATACAATAGCCATTACAACAAATGAAGACATAACAAGTGAGCAACTACAAACCTATAATCTTTCAGATCAATCTTGTTGGTAAAATTGACAATGTTCAAAAATACCTCAATAAAGTTATAAGGGATTGAACAAAGAGTATCTGACACAGAAGACAAACAAGCTAATATGGATAAGAGATTTACGGCTAGATTACGAGGGGTGCGGTGCTAACTTGCATGTTATTGTCACCGCCAGGGATAGGCAAGGTGTCCGTACATGGACACTGGTGTCCATGACTGGCTCTTGCTGTGTCCGCCACCCATTTTGGGGAGGGGAGGGAGGAGTAGGAGAGATGAATGCTGGTCCTCACACCTCCTTGACCCAAGCGGCGCCACGGTTAGTAGCGGGAAAGTCATGGAAGGCAGCAAGCTGCCTGCAGTCAAGTAACCGTGAGTCGTGATCCATCCCAATTCCTTGATCTGTGCGGCAGCGTGGTGCTGGTGTCTGTGTGTAGAAGACCGCTGCCTACTCTGACAAACCTTACTTAAACCAAGTAAGTAACCAACTATGATGATCATGCAATTAACATCAAGGTAGTTTGGTTTGGTCAGGAGTTGCAGACTCTCATTAAAAGGTAATACCACAAGCAGTCTTTATATAAATGTTATTTTAAAATTGTTTGATTAGATGACTAATTTGTACTTGTGGAACTAGACCAGTGGCGTCCAACGTGCAGCCCATTTGACAGCAACGTGTCACTCTCCTGACTTATAGAAACATTAGAATATGTTGACAGATAGGAACCATTCGGCCTATCTAGTCTGCCCAATTTTCTGAATAATTTCATTCCTGGCCTTATCTTATATCTAGCATAACCTTATGCCTATCCTATGCATGTTTATACTACTTCACTGTCTCTACCACTTCTGCTGGATGGCTATTCCACCATGTATCCACTACCCTCTCATTAAAGAGAGTGCTTTTTGATGTTTTTAATTTGAAATGTACCTTGGTGTCCTTCACTAACGTCTGCACTTTGGAAAATGTCCGCCACAGCCTTGGTCCGTGCCTATCCCTGGTCACCGCTCACTTATCTACAGCGCTGGTTTTACAGGTTTTTATAAACCTGGCGTTAAAAGACAAGGAGTGGGCGTAGAGCAAAATTGTGCTCCATACCGCACTACAATACCAGCGCTGCTTAAGTCAGCGGTGAGCTGGTTGTACGTGCTTGTGCACGATTTCCCCATAGACATCAATGGGGAAAGCTGGCTGAAAAAAAGTCTAACACCTGCATTAACGCCACGTAAAGCTCCGTAACGCAGCCCCATTGATTCCTATGGGGAAACAAAATTTATGTGTACACCTAACACCCTAACATGAACCCCGAGTCTTAACACCCCTAATCTTACACTTATTAACTCCTAATCTGCCGCCCCCGACATCGCCGACACCTTCATTATACTTATTAACCCCTAATCTGCCGCTCCGGACATCGCCGCCACTAGAATAAAAATATTAACCCCTAAACTGCCACACTCCTGCCTCGCAAACACTAGTTAAATATTATTAACCCCTAATCCGCTGCCCCTAACATCGTCGCCACCTACCTACATTTATTAACGCCTAATCTTCCGTCCCCAACGTCGCCGCCACTATACTATATTTATTAACGCCTAAACCTAAGTCGAACCCTAACCCTAACACCCACTAACTTAAATATAATTAAAATAAATCTAAATAAAATCTAATATTAATAACTAAATAATTCCTATGTAAAACCTAACCTGTCTTACACTAACACTTAACCTTACACTACAATTAAATAAATTACCTAAATTAAATACAATTACATAAATTAAATACAATTACATAAATTAAATACAATTACCTAAATTACAAAAAATCTAATAGCCCTATCAAAATAAAAAAGCTGCCCTAAAATAAAAAAACCCTAGCCTAAACTACCAATAGCCCTTAAAAGGGCCTTTTGCAGGGCATTGCCCCAAAGAAATAAGCTCTTTTACCTGTAAAAAAATACAAACAACCCCCCAACAGTAAAACCCACCACCCACACAACCAACCCCCCAAATAAAACCCTAACTAAAAAAACCTAAGCTCCCCATTGCCCTGAAAAGGGCATTTGGATGGACATTGCCCTTAAAAGGGCATTTAGCTCTATAGCAGCCCAAAGCCCTAACCTAAAAATAAAACCCACCCAATAAACCCTTAAAACAACCTAACACTAACCCAGATGTCTTGAAGATGGACCCGCTGCACTCTGGATAGATGAAGATAGAAGATGCTGTCTGGATGAAGACTATTGCCCGTTTGGAGGACAACTTCTCCCTGCTTGAATGAAGACTTCTTCCGGCTTCGTTGAGGACTTCTTGCCGCTTCTCTGAGGACTTCTCCCGGCTTCGTTGAGGATGGATGTCGGCTCTTCAAAACTGTAAGTGGATCTTCAGGGGTTAGTGTTAGGTTTTTTAAGGGTTTATTGGGTGGGTTTTATTTTTAGGTTAGGGCTTTGGGCTGCAATAGAGCTAAATGCCCTTTTAAGGGCAATGCCCATCCAAATGCCCTTTTCAGGGCAATGGGAGCTTAGTTTTTTTTAGTTAGGGTTTTATTTGGAGGGTTGGTTGTGTGGGTGGGTGGTTTTACTGTTGGGGGGTGTTTGTATTTTTTTACAGGTGAAAAAGCTTATTTCTTTGGGGCAATGCCCAGCAAAAGGCTCTTTTAAGGGCTATTGGTAGTTTAGTTTAGGCTAGGGGTTTTCTTTTTATTTTGGGTTTTTTTTTTTATTTTGATAGGACTATTAGATTAGGTGTAATTAGTTTAAACATCTTGTAATTCGTTTTTTATTTTGTGTAATTTAGTGTTTGTTTGTTTTTTGTAATTTAGGTAATTGTATTTAATTTATGTAATTGTATTTAATTTAGGTAATTTATTTAATTGTAGTGTAAGGTTAAGTGTTAGTGTAAGACAGGTTAGGTTTTATTTTGCAGGTAAGTATTTAGTTTTAAATAGGAATTATTTAGTTATTAATAGTAGATTTTATTTAGATTTAATTAAATTATATTTAAGTTAGTGGGTGTTAGGGTTAGACTTAGGTTTAGGGGTTAATAAATATAGTATAGTGGCGGCGATGTTGGGGATGGCAGACTAGGGATTAATAAATGTAGGTAGGTGGCAGCGATGTTAGGGACAGCAGATTAGGGGTTAATAATATTTAACTAGTGTTTGTGATGCGGGAGTGTGGCAGTTTAGGGGTTAATATGTTTATTCTAGTAGCTGCAATGTCCAGAGCGGCAGATTAGGGGTTAATAATTTTATTTTAGTGTTTGCGATGCGGGAGGGCCTTGGTTTAGGGGTAATAGGTAGTTTATGGGTGTTAGTGTACTTTTTAGCACTTTAGTTATGAGTTTTATGCTACAGCTTTGTCGTGTAAAACTCATAACTACTGACTTTAAAATGTGTTACGAATATTGCGGGATAGGCTGTACCGCTCACTTTTTGGCCTTAAAAAAAAAGCTTTTAATACTGGCGCAATGGAAGTCCCACTGAAAAAAGACTTTGCGAAAATTGCGTAAGTTGATTTGCGGTACGGGCAAAAAAGTGTGCGGGACAGCTGTGCCTACAAGACTCGTAATACCAGCGGTAGTGAAAAAACAGCGTTATGAGCCTTAACGCTGCTTTTTTACTCATAACGCAAAACTCATAATCTAGCCATTAGATTCCTGAAAGAAAATAAAAAAACAGAATAATAAGGGGCGGAACCTAGCCGAGCAGGACAATGGCTGCAAAATAAGTTAGCTCTGTAGCCTCTAGCTCTGCAATGGCACATATAATATGTCAATACTCATCATCGTTACATTAAACAGAAGGCAGAGGCTTCCTGAAACACTGGCTACAGAATCATCTCCTCAATAGATAAAACTAGCAAGATATTAACTCCATTAAGGGAATAATACAGTTGTAATTGGCGACAAAGCAGAAATGCGAGAACGGCCGCTTCCATCAAACTCCACAGCATCAAGCCGCGCTCTACCAACACAGACTCAGAGTACAGCCAGACAGGAGAAACCACCGGAGTTCACACTCATAATTTAAAGCAGGACCTTACCGGATGGACTGCCACAATACCGTCATAAAGGTCAGTGCACTCCATTACTAAAGAAGGCAACACAGGCCACAGGACATCCTCAAGGCAAAAATAACGTGAAAAACAATGCCTCAGAAACATACCCCAACATATAAAGCCTAATAAAGCATAAACTTTAGGGCTTAAATAACGGAACAACTGGGAGACTATATTAATACCCTTTAACATCACATGGCTATAGCAGCCTGAAGGGTTCAAAGGAAGTGCAAATACCCCACAGACATAAAGCTAATCTGTCACTAACTTTAACACAGAACTCACTTTATAAACAAGTCACAAATATCTGACACAGAAGGTAGGCCATCTTCTATAATATTTTGCATTTTCCTCACATCGCATAAATGCTGTAACTTTTATGTGCTCTGTATAGAGAAGCTGGTGGCACCTGAGTACACATATCTTTTGAACTCTCATACTAGATCACTGGGATGCCCTGCAAAAAAGCAAATAAAATGGAAAGGCCCCTGAAATTAAGCACCCTAAATAGTACCTAAAACCACAGGACACAGGGGTAGAAACTCCAGCAGGCCCACATCAAAAGCAGGTCAGTGCACAAATCCATAACAAGGATAATAGCTCTAGTTCCACAATAACTAAGGATGACCTCAGAGGAATAATCTTAGAATTAGGGGAGTACCCAAAACTATCTCTCCCTCTGACCTCAATGGATGCCTCCAATATATGTTCTGTACTATCAAAGGGACACCCACATCCCCAGAGGTGATCCTTTAAAAAGCACTAAGACCCAGACCGTCTCCAAAATTGTGCGATTTCTAAATTATTTGGACAAAGAGGACATTTTAAAAAATGCAAGAGCCCAGGCTCCCCTCACCCATGCTGGCAAGCCTATACAAAACTTCTTGGACATCAGTCCCACAACTCTTAAAAAAAGAAAAGAACTGAAGTTCATTACAGATCCCCTCCGTGAAGCTAAGATCCCTTATCACTGGGAATTTTCAGTGAGCTTAATTATCACCGAGAATAGAGAAACCATGGCCTACTGTACCATCGAAGACCTCACTACCCTAAATGAGAAGCTCGGCCTACAAATCACACCACCTGCATATGGCCAGGGGGCTTCAGACAAGAATACTCCACCAAAACCACAAATGAACTTAATCGTAGGTAACACCACAGAGTGACTCTTTCTATGTTACTCATCCGTTCCTAAGATGCCATCTTCTCTCTGCAGGACCAGATGAGTATATTTAATACTGCTGCCATGGTGTCGCCGGGCGGTTGGGCAGTGCAGGGTATATGCCTTGGTTTTAACAGATGGGGTTCCACATACCCATATCATTTGAGTGGTTGGGTGCCTGCCCTGTGCCGCACATGGCCCGTGACAGCATGTTTACACATTATTGTTATGTTTATCATTGGATTTACTGTTGATTGATAATAGACAATGCTGGCTATATAATATTGTTTATGCTCCACAAAATATCCTACCTTACTATTCTTGAGAATATACCTCGTTATTATATATGAAGAAGTAGTCATTAGTTTATAATTACATATTCCACTCATCTTGTTTCCAACATATGATTGTGTCCATGTGGAGTTCACTGAATGTGACCATCTGTAAGCCACAAATATTTTCATCTAACTTCATACCAATGTGTTATAGCCTTAAATTAAGTGAATCAGATTGTATTTACCTTTGCCTTATATTATCATATATTGACATATGTTCTAATATTTACAATTTGACATAGACAAACCATGTTCGGTTTAGTCTTTCTACATTTTTCTTTTACACTATTGCAGAGCAGAAGCTCTTCTCACACTAACACAAACTACCACTGTTTAGTATAGAAATCAACTACTCTAGATTGAGTTCACGAATCTATAGTTTTTCTAACAATTGTCTATGTGAACATAACCTTTCTTACTCTTTACACTTACAACTACAATACCAGACTAGCCTAGTGGCAAAATATTTTACTCAGGAACTCAGAGTTGTTACTTTTTTTTTCCCCTTCTCTCTCCCTCCCCATATACCCACAACATGTCAAGCACACATCCACACAAAAAGCTATTCCTCATCACTATCAATGTTAAGGGACTTAATACACTGGAGAAACGCTCCATGGTCATGAGAGACCTAATAATAATGAAGGGAGATATAGTGCTAGTCCAAGAGACCCATTTCAAAAAAGGAAAGGAGCCCAAGTGGCTCTATCACCATTATTCAACAGCCTTTTTCTTGTCAGGCCCAACTAAGCAGAATTACATAGGCATCTTGCTTAGCAAATCAATCAATTTCCAACTTACCCAAATAGAAAAGGATGCAGAGGGCAGATTCATAATGCTCACAGGTCTCCTATTTGGACGACCAGTAACAATAGCCAACGCATATTTTCCAAACAAACACCAAGGTTTATTTATGAGAAAAATAGCCAACCATATTTTAGATTGTCAAAAGGGCATACATATAATGGGAGGGGACCTTAACACTCCACTAGACCCTAATATAGACGCTTCAGGGGGAAAATCAAACATATCTAAAAAAGATATCAATAAACAATCAATTGAAAGAGTTAACCCTACATGATTTCTGGTATACATTTAATCCGCTGAATAGGGATTATACATTCTACTCCCACCCTCATCACACATATTCCTGCATCAAATATTTACTAATAGACCACATTGGACTAGTATCGGTAACTGCCAACAAAAATACTACCAATATCTTGGTCTGATCATGCCCCTGTTACATGTACACTAAATTGTCCAGAAGCTCCAATGACTCCGTTCATGTGGAGATTAGATGATTTCTTACTAGATGATATCGTAATAAGGAATATTGCTGAAAAATCTATTATAAAATATGTTCAATTAAACACTTCAACATATATAAATGACACCACTTTATGGGTAGCACATAAGTGCGTGATTAGAGGGACCCTCATTAAAGCTAAAACCAAATTCAGAAAAGTACATAGAGAACAATACAATGTACTTCTGAATGAGCTATTGGAAAGACAACACAAACAAAAACCAGATGACACAGTACTTACTCATTCTTTAGCCCAAGCAAGT
This sequence comes from Bombina bombina, assembly GCF_027579735.1. NCBI lineage: Eukaryota > Metazoa > Chordata > Amphibia > Anura > Bombinatoridae > Bombina > Bombina bombina. The sequence goes on from NC_069500.1 coordinate 554,735,413, forward strand.
CTTTCACTAACACAATTTTTACAACATGAACAGCAACACAAAACACTAGTGCTCAAACAACGCTATTATGAATTTGGAAACAAAGCGTGAAGACTGCTTGCAAGGTCTATCCGCCGCATACAGCTTAAATCCACAATTTACTCACTCCAGTACAGGGACGGCAATGTTAAAAAAAGACAGTTTTGGGATTGCAGAAGTTTTTAAAAAATACTATGCCTCCCTGTGTAACATTCAAAATACCTGCCCATATAGCCCTAAGAACTCAACTACATCCTTTAATCAAAGCTCCATTGATTGTGTTAAAGACCTAAGACTGCCCTATATATCCACAGATGACTCTAACTTCTTAGATTCCCCGATTAAAGTAGAGGAGGTGTCTAAAGCTGTCAAGGACTTGCCTGCCGGGAAGAGCCCGGGTCCAGACAGATTCGACAATAAATATTATAAATACTTCTCCCACCTCCTATCACCACATCTAACACAATTATTTAATTCACTAGAAGAGGGGAATGGCTTTCCCAGATCTATGCTTGAAGCCAACATTGTGATACTTCCCAACCCAGGTAAACCCCCTACCAAACCAGAGAATTTCAGACCAATTTCTTTATTAAACACGGATATAATTTTTTTTGCCAAGGTGCTAGCAGACCGTTTAAACATGTTCCTCCCTAGGCTGGTCTTGTCCGACCAAGTGAGCTTTATTCCCGGCAGGGAAGCCAAGGACAATACCTTCAGAGTTCTACAGCTGATCTCATATGCATGCATGGCACAAACTCCATTAGTTATGGTCTCGACGGATGCTGAGAAAGCTTTCTATAGGGTAAGCTGGAACTTTCTCAAAATAATAATGACCCAAATGGATAGTAGCACCCCCTTTATAAACAATATTTTTGCACTCTACACTCAACTGACAGCAAGGGTTAAAACTAATGGAATCTTATCTGACCCCTTCAAAATTAGAAATGGAACCAGACAGGGCTGCCCGCTCTCCCACATTCTATTTATCCTTTCCATGGAGGGCCTAGCACATAAGATCAGACAGAACACACATATCTCAGGTTTAACAATTCAGGACAAAGAAAATAAGCTAGCAATATATGCTGATGATATTCTCATTACACTTACGAATCTTAAGAGATCTTTACCTGCATTACTAAAATATTTTTAAGAATATAGGAAGCATTCAAACTTTCTCCTTAATCTCTCTAAATCAGAGTTATTAAATATATCAACACCTTAGTATAGTTTAAACAGAGTCACAACAAAATGCCCTCTCTCTATACAATCAGAGAAACTTAAACATTTAGGGATTTACCTTACAAAAGACCCCCAAACTCTCTTCAAGAGTAATTATAAAAACCTAAAGGACACCATCACTGTGGACCTTTCCAGCTGGAATAATGTACCTCTATCCTGGCTGGGAATAATACAGGTAATTAAGATGAATGTATTACCCCGGGTGTTGTTTGCTCTTCAGACATTGCCTATTCCCCTTCCCAGACATTTTTGACAGACCTACAAAATGTTCATTCATATGGAAAAAAGCTAAACCAAGGATACAGAGAAAAACATTGTTTCTGCCTAGGGAAAGGGGAGGGTTGGGTGTACCAAATTTAAATCAATACAGGTTAGCAATCATGCTACAGTGTCTAGTTGATTGGTGCTCTTATACAGGTGACAAACTATGGGTACAAATTGATGGATACATTCTGCAGATCGAAAATGTGGGTTCATTGGCATGGACACGCCCAAATAACTGACCCCAAATTCTTAAACATTTTCCTATTTTATTAGAACTTTTTGATACATGGGATAGCCTTCTTAACACATCTGCACATATTTCTACAAGATTCAATCTCCTAACCTACAGAAATAACCATGACATTCCTATAACCTACAATCTCCAAAAGACAAATTAGGGAATGTTCGATGTTAAACATTTTGACCAACCGCAAACTTCTCCCTTTGGAAGAGCTAAAACAAGTAGACAAAGATACTTTCTCCTCCTGGTTCACATATAATCAGATATCACACTTTCTTCAAACTCACAAACAAAAAAATTACCTAGGTAAGCCTTGGACTGCGTTTGAATCTCTATGCTCTTCTTGCTCTCGGCCAAGACACACTATCTCGCTTATTTACTAGCTACTTACACCGAAAGGCAAATCTTCACTACTAACTTACACACACAAATGTCGTTCTGAATTGGACTCACACATAACTGAACAAGAGTGGATCAAAATATTTTAAAATAACAAACTGGCTTCTTTCGCTGCAGAAGTCACAGAAATGAACTATAAACTGCTTTCATGTTGGTATCTAACTCCCTCCAGACTAAAACACATATATAAAACACATAATGGGAAATATTGGAGGGGCTGCGGGGAAGAGGCCACATTGATACATGTTTGGTGGTTCTGTGACCATCTGGAAACATTCTGGACAGATATTATATCTAAGATAAATGACACCCTCTCTGTCCGGCTGATGTAGGAACCTAGACTTTTGATCTTCCATAAATTATCAAAACTTAAAAATACAGCAAAAAAATCATTACTATTTATACTTCTTAACGTGGCTAAATACCTCATTCCACGAAAATGGAAGTCCAGGGAAGTTCCAACATTGGAACTGTGGAAATAACGAGTTGGGCACCTCCTTCAGCTTGAAAGATATCATTATGTACATACCGGTAGGGGGGAAATTCATGAACAGATGTTTGAACTTTGGAACGGAAGGGATCCTCCACTTAACTCTGACTAAAATTGAGACTTCTCAGTACATACATTAATCAAAAATGATAACATAACGCTATGTCTTCCTAGCACCTACTAGATTTCCCAATATTTACTCTTCCATAAGCGTCTCTCTCACCCCTCACCCTACCTCCCCCCCTTTTTTTCTCCACCTGAGTAACCTCAAAATTGTTTTATAATATGCTACTGTGATAGTACTAGCCTGAAGCAATGGATCTCTTTACTACTTAATGTTTCAAGTTATGATAGTTTTGTATGTTATCATTATTACATTAAAAAAAAAAAAAGGAAAATTGAACGGATTTATGTTACAGAACTAGCCTTTTTTCACCAAGGCAGTAACTCCAGAGCTTTATTTAAGCCATCCTGCGTACATCTTGGACACTTCGCTACTGCTACCATAGATGGCAAACAGACATTAATCGCGATGTAAACCTCTGGATACTTGTAAATGTTTATGATATTTTCTGTACCATCTTCTCTTTATTTACACTTCAATAAATCTCTTTAAAAAAAAAAAAAAAAAAAAAGCAGAATAATAAAGCTGACAAATTGGAAAACCAGTCAAGAAGAAATATTAGGCTAGTTGGATTGTCAGAGTATGTGCAGTCCTTTAGATTAATTGATTTTGCTGAAAGCACCTTACCTACCACAGTTATTGGGGTTTGAACCAGAAATGCAATTATTTCAGGTGGAGAGAGCACACAGACTGGGTCAAATCAATCCTGATACGAAGAGTCATCAGAAATCAAAATTAGTTATTATCTAATATCTTAATTTATATGCAAAGGTCAAATTATTAAGGACATATAAAAATACTCAAAATATATTCTTCCAGAAAAAACAATTATTATAACATATTTTTTTACTCTGTGAAACTGTCAAAACGTAGGAAACTTTTTTTAGAGGTTTGCCAAAGACTGGTTAAAAAAAAAGAAGCAATTTGCACTACTACATCCAGCTAAAAAGAGAATTCAGCAAGGAGAATCAGTAACATTCTTTGCCATACAAGGAAGCTGTTAAATACTTAGATCAGGGACTATAAAGTTTTGAGAATTGTTTTTTTTATCTGTTATATAAATATTAATGAATGTGATATTGCAATGTCACTGTTTGATTTTGTTTGGGATTGATCTACTTTTGGAAGCAAGGTTGGGGAGTGTTTTTTCATCAGATTTTGGAGATATGGTTGAATTTGTTGCCTCCCTTAAGGATGGTTAAAAAACACAATTTTGGAATATAAGAAAAAGAAAAATATTTATAAGGGGAAAATAAGGTTAAATTTTATATACTCATAAGGAATAAATCAAATGTTTTAGTGATCATTAAAGGGACAGTCAACACTAGAATTTTTGTTGTTTAAAAAGATAGATAATCCCTTTATTACCCATTCCCCAGTTTTGCAAAACCAACACTCTTATATTAATACACTTTTTACTTCTGTGACTAACTTGTATCTAAGCATCTTCTGACCGCCCCTTATCACATGACTTTTAGTTATTATCTATTGACTTGCATTTTAGCCAATTAGTGCAGTGTCTGCCACTAGCCACGAGTGTGATCACAATGCTATCTATATGGCCTACATGAGCTTGCTCTTCCCTGCTGTAAAAAGTAAATAAAATAGAGGCGGCCTTCAAGAGCTTAGAAATTATCATATGTGCTTTCCTAGGTTTGCTTTCAACTAGAATACCAAGAGAACAAAGCAAAATTGTTGATAAAAGTAAATTGGAAAGTTGTTTAAAATGACATGCCCTATTTGAAAAATGAAAGTTTTTTTTTAACTTGACTGTCCCTTTAAGCTTGCTAAGGCTGTTATCGCAGGTTTAATATATTGGCACCAATAATTTAATTATGATAGAAACTATACACATTTTTATAATTAATCTATTAAGGTATTGTATACAATTTGAGTTGGTACTAAGAGGGTATTATTATAAATGGTGGAAGATAGAATATATCGGCTAGATTACGAGTTTTGTCGGTAAGGCTGTGCAGTGCTAACGAGCAGTTTATACTCACTGCTCACCTACAGACAACGCTGGTATTACGGGTTTTTTAAACCCGGCGTTAGCCGCAGAAAAGTGAGCGAAGAGCAAAATTTTGCTCCACATCTCACCTCAATACCAGCGCTGCTTACGGTAGCGGTAAGCTGGCTAAATGTGCTCGTGCACGATTTCCCCATAGGAATCAATGGGGCAGAGCCTGCTGAAAAAAAAAACTAACACCTGCAAAAAAGCAGTGTTCAGCTCCTAACGCAGTCCATTGATTCCTATGGGGAAAGAAAATTTACGTTTACACCTAACACCCTAACATGAACCCCGAGTCTAAACACCCCTAATATTACACTTATTAACCCTTAATCTGCCGCTCCAGACACCGCCGCCACCTACATTATACTTATGAACCCCTAATCTGCTGCCCCCAACATCGCTGCAACCTACATTATATTTATTAACCCCTAATCTGCTGCCCCCAATGTCGCCGCAACCTAACTACACTTATTAACCCCTAATCTGCTGCCCCCAACGTCGCCGCCACTATAATAAAGTTATTAACCCCTAAACCTAAGTCTTACCCTAACCCCCTAACTTAAATATAATTTAAATAAATCTAAATAAAATTACAACATTATTCCTATTTAAAACTAAATACTTACCTATAAAATAAACCCTAAGCTAGATTCAATATAACTAATAGTTACATTGTAGCTACCTTAGGGTTTATTTTTATTTTACAGGCAAGTTTGTATTTATTTTAACTAGGTACAATAGTTATTAAATAGTTATTAACTATTTAATAGCTACCTAGCTAAAATAAATACAAAAGTGCCTGTAAAATAAAACCTAACCTAAGTTAAAATTATACCTAACACTACACTACAATTAAATTAATTCCCTACATTAAATTAAATTAATTACAATTAAATTAAATAAACTAAAGTACAAAAAACCCCACTAAATTACAGAAAATAATAAAAAAAAATATTATTAATTTTAAACTAATAACACCTAATCTAATCCCCCTAATAAAATATAAAAGCCCCCCAAAATAATAAAAATCCCTACCCTATACTAAGTTACAAACAGCCCTTAAAAAGGCCTTTTGCGGGGCATTGCCCCAAAGTAATCAGCTCTTTTACCTGTAAAAAAAAATTACAAATACCCCCCCAACATTAAAACCCACCACCCACACACCCAACCCTACTCTAAAACCCACCCAATCCCCCTTAATAAAACCTAACACTAACCCCTTGAAGATCACCCTACCTTGAGATGGCAACAGGATGTATTCTTCTCAAGAAATTTTCAATAAATATGGAATAGTATTTGATTATGATATTTATTATTATCTACAGATTGAATCCTACATTTAAAAAAGTACTTAGAGAATCACCTCATATTGGTATAAGAACCACTATTATAGAAATATGTGAAAATGATGACAAAGGTGTATCAAAATGAGCTATTGTATATAATAAATTAATATATTGGATAGTGAAGGAGAATTTACAGATGAGTATAAGATGGTAACAGATAATATGAGAACCCATTTAGTAGGAAAAGCTGTGTAGGAGTATTATAATAGTGAAATAAACCACAATGACAAGTGATCTGAGAGAATCACAATGTAGAATTCTGCATAAGGACTATTTAACAATTTCTAGAATCAGTAAATGGAAAAAAGTTTTATAATCCCATATGTCCAAAATGTTCTTATAGTTTGCCAGATTTTTCTCATTTCAGAGATGCTGTCAAGCGGTGATTACAACCGAGTTGATGGAAACAGTAGATGATATGGCCAGCTGTGTGTGCATCCTAGGTGTTGGCAATGGTTTGTTATTTTTATTTTATTTTTATTTTAATTATATTTGTATTATTGTATTTTATTTATTTTTTTATTTATTATTATTGAGTAAGTTGATTTTGGTATCTCTTATGTGATCCAGTCCGGAATGGGTGCAAGAAAGAAGGGGGATTACAAATAAAAAGTAATACAACACATAGAAACACCCAGCACTCACCAGCTAGCTCACAGCTAAGATAAAATCACAACTGGAAAGGTTAGTTACCGCATCTGGCCAAATGGGAAAGCTCAGGCACCATGTCAAGGTCCTTTCCATTGCCAGAGTCCCTAACACAGCCACACCATCATGCAAGCTCACAAAGCCAAACAAACTGAGAACAAAGAAGGGGTGCACAGGTGGATGTAATCACCCATAGAAAATACAAAACATGGAAGGGAACTGCACTCCAAGACCGGATCAGGTACACATCCTGTGACTCAGCAACATCCAGCCCTGGGTGTTAAATAGCACTCCAAAAAAGCTGTGATGTCACTAGAGCCACAGGCAGTTAACCCCAGTCCAGAATGTGTGCAAGAAACAAGGGGGATTACAAATAAAAAGTAATACAACACATAGAAACACCCAGCACTCACCAGCTAGATCACAGCTAAGATAAAATCACAACTGAAAAGGTTAGTTACAGCATCTGGCCAAATGGGAAAGCTCAGGCACCACGTTAAGGTCCTTTCCATTGCCTGAGTCCTTAACACAGCCACACCATCATGCGAGCTCACAAAACCAAACAAACTGAGAACAAAGAAGGGGTGCACAGGTGGATGTAATAACCCATAGAAAATACAAAACATGGAATGGAACTGCACTCCAAGACCGGATCAGGTACACATCCTGTGACTCAGCAACATCCAGCCCTGGGTGCTAAATAGCACTCCAAAAAAGCTGTGATATCACTAGAGCCACAGGCAGTTAACCCCAGTCCGGAATGGCTGCAAGAAACAAGGGGGATTACAAATAAAAAGTAATACAACACATAGAAACACCCAGCACTCACCAGCTAGCTCACAGCTAAGATAAAATCACAACTGGAAAGGTTAGTTACCGCATCTGGCCAAATGGGAAAGCTCAGGCACCACGTCAAGGTCCTTTCCATTGCCTGAATCCCTAACACAGCCACACCATCATGCGAGCTCACAAAGCCAAACAAACTGAGAAGAAAGAAGGGGTGCACAGGTGGATGTAATCACCCATAGAAAATACAAAACATGGAAGGGAACTGCACTCCAAGACCGGATCAGGTACACATCCTGTGACTCAGCAACATCCAGCCCTGGGTGCTAAATAGCACTCCAAAAAAGCTGTGATGTCACTAGAGCCACAGGCAGTTAACCCCAGTCCGGAATGGCTGCAAGAAACAAGGGGGATTACAAATAAAAAGTAATACAACACATAGAAACACCCAGCACTCACCAGCTAGATCACAGCTAAGATAAAATCACAACTGGAAAGGTTAGTTACCGCATCTGGCCAAATGGGAAAGCTCAGGCACCACGTCAAGGTCCTTTCCATTGCCTGAGTCCCTAACACAGCCACACCATCATGCAAGCTCACAAAACCAAACAAACTGAGAACAAAGAAGGGGTGCACAGGTGGATGTAATCACCCATAGAAAATACAAAACATGGAAGGGAACTGCACTCCAAGACCGGATCAGGTACACATCCTGTGACTCAGCAACATCCAGCCCTGGGTGCTAAATAGCACTCCAAAAAAGCTGTGATGTCACTAGAGCCACAGGCAGTTAACCCCAGCCCAGAATGGGTGCAAGAAACAAGGGGGATTACAAATAAAAAGTAACACAACACATAGAAACACCCAGCACTCACCAGCTAGCTCACAGCTAAGATAAAATCACAACTGGAAAGGTTAGTTACCGCATCTGGCCAAATGGGAAAGCTCAGGCACCATGTCAAGGTCCTTTCCACTGCCTGAGTCCCTAACACAGCCACACCATCATGCGAGCTCACAAAACCAAACAAACTGAGAACAAAGAAGGGGTGCACAGGTGGATGTAATCACCCATAGAAAATACAAAACATGGAAGGGAACTGCACTCCAAGACCGGATCAGGTACACATCCTGTGACTCAGCAACATCCAGCCCTGGGTGCTAAATAGCACTCCAAAAAAGCTGTGATGTCACTAGAGCCACAGGCAGTTAACCCCAGTCCGGAATGGGTGCAAGAAACAAGGGGGATTACAAATAAAAAGTTATACAACACATAGAAACACCCAGCACTCACCAGCTAGCTCACAGCTAAGATAAAATCACAACTGGAAAGGTTAGTTACCGCATCTGGCCAAATGGGAAAGCTCAGGCACCACGTCAAGTTCCTTTCCATTGCCTGAGTCCCTAACACAGCCACACCATCATGCAAGCTCACCAAGTCAAACAAACTGAGAACAAAGAAGGGGTGCACAGGTGGATTTAATCACCCATAGAAAATACAAAACATGGTGCCTGAGCTTTCCCATTTGGCCAGTTGCGGTAACTAACCTTTACAGTTGGGATTTTATCTTAGCTGTGAGCTAGCTGGTGAGTGGGGTTACATAGAGGCGTAATTAGACAATTCTGGCTCCTGTAACCTGAATCCCTTATAAATAATTAACATTATGAAATGTCAATATTACAAATATCTGATAAATAATAAGATGAAAAAATACATTTAAAGAAAGAAAAAGAAAATGATACAATGCATTTGTGTATACGAAAATCGCATAAAACTCCATGAAATTAAAATGAGGGTTAAACGTTTAAATAACCTAGCTAAAATGTCTATATGTAATAAACTTTAATTGCTCTGCTAGTGATTTTGAAAGACTCTGTAAAATCAGCAAAATGCTAAACTGTTGTCTACGTCAGTTATGTTTAAAGAGCTACACCGTCCCTTTAAAAGTATTGTCAAGGCTATGACCTGCTATATATCTGTTTATATAAACCTAGACATTTGCTAAGAGAGACAAGAAAATAGTTAAACCACATTCTAGATCTGCACATTTTAGCTATGACCTGCTACATATATGTTTATATAAACCTAGACATTTGCTGAGAGAGACAAGTAAATCGTTAAACCACATTCTACAGGGAGTGCAGAATTATTAGGCAAATGAGTATTTTGACCACATCATCCTCTTTATGCATGTTGTCTTACTCCAAGCTGTATAGGCTCGAAAGCCTACTACAAATTAAGCATATTAGGTGATGTGCATCTCTGTAATGAGAAGGGGTGTGGTCTAATGACATCAACACCCTATATCAGGTGTGCATAATTATTAGGCAACTTCCTTTCCTTTGGCAAAATGGGTCAAAAGAAGGACTTGACAGGCTCAGAAAAGTCAAAAATAGTGAGATATCTTGCAGAGGGATGCAGCACTCTTAAAATTGCAAAGCTTCTGAAGCGTGATCATCGAACAATCAAGCGTTTCATTCAAAATAGTCAACAGGGTCGCAAGAAGCGTGTGGAAAAACCAAGGCGCAAAATAACTGCCCATGAACTGAGAAAAGTCAAGCGTGCAGCTGCCAAGATGCCACTTGCCACCAGTTTGGCCATATTTCAGAGCTGCAACATCACTGGAGTGCCCAAAAGCACAAGGTGTGCAATACTCAGAGACATGGCCAAGGTAAGAAAGGCTGAAAGACGACCACCACTGAACAAGACACACAAGCTGAAACGTCAAGACTGGGCCAAGAAATATCTCAAGACTGATTTTCTAAGGATTTATGGACTGATGAAATGAGAGTGAGTAGATGGATGGGCCCGTGGCTGGATTGGTAAAGGGCAGAGAGCTCCAGTCCGACTCAGACGCCAGCAAGGTGGAGGTGGAGTACTGGTTTGGGCTGGTATCATCAAAGATGAGCTTGTGGGGCCTTTCGGGTTGAGGATGGAGTCAAGCTCAACTCCCAGTCCTACTGCCAGTTTCTGGAAGACACCTTCTTCAAGCAGTGGTACAGGAAGAAGTCTGCATCCTTCAAGAAAAACATGATTTTCATGCAGGACAATGCTCCATCACACGCGTCCAAGTACTCCACAGCGTGGCTGGCAAGAAAGGGTATAAAAGAAGAAAATCTAATGACATGGCCTCCTTGTTCAACTGATCTGAACCGCATTGAGAACCTGTGGTCCATCATCAAATGTGAGATTTACAAGGAGGGAAAACAGTACACCTCTCTGAACAGTGTCTGGGAGGCTGTGGTTGCTGCTGCATGCAATGTTGATGGTGAACAGATCAAAACACTGACAGAATCCATGGATGGCAGGCTTTTGAGTGTCCTTGCAAAGAAAGGTGGCTATATTGGTTACTGATTTGTTTTTGTTTTGTTTTTGAATGTCAGAAATGTATATTTGTAAATGTTGAGATGTTATATTGGTTTCACTGGTAAAAATAAATAATTGAAATGGGTATATATTTGTTTTTTGTTAAGTTGCCTAATAATTATGCACAGTAATAGTCACCTGCACACACAGATATCCCGCTAAAATAGCTATAACTAAAAACAAACTAAAAACTACTTCCAAAACTATTCAGCTTTGATATTAATGAGTTTTTTGGGTTCATTGAGAACATGGTTGTTGTTCAATAATAAAATTAATCCTCAAAAATACAACTTGCCTAATAATTCTGCACTCCCTGTATATCTGCACATTTTGCACATTACACAAACACAACTGTTTGCGAACATTACAGTAGTAATTGTCTAACTTCTTAACCATGCTGTGCACAAGTACTCACCAACGAGCCACTCGTGGGGAAACTGTCTGTCTTCAAACTATTGCCAGAGTGAGGACTCCAGAGGCAGAACTTTTTTCATTTTCTGCGATGAGATTTTTTAAGTGAAAAATTCTCTGCAGTGTCTCTGAGGAGCCGGTGTTGCTGTGTATGTTGCCCTTACTCAATGTGTATGAGGACAGGTTCATGTTGTACATTCCCACAGTGTCAGTCTGCCTGGGAACCTGCTGTACTCTATCTATATGCTTTTTTTGGAGGGGCTGCTGTTCCATGCTTATACTGCTGATGTATACTATTTGCTTCCTAAAGGATATATATATATATATATATATATACACACACACACCACACACACCCATACACACACACACACACCCATACACACATACATACACACACAGACACACACACGCACACAGATACACACACAGATGGACACAGATACACACACAGATAAGCGCACATAGATACGCACACACACATACATACATGCACACTCAAAGAACAAAAATTCTGGCTCCTAAGTATTTTGGTTGGCTCCAAGACTTAAAATACATTTGTTAAGCCCTGACTTACCTTTTCTGCTATATGCTTTTACCCTGTACCACAATGGAGTTCCGGCAGGGAGAGGAAATTGACACATACATATACACACACACACATTTATTAAAGAACAAACTAAATAAATCTGGCTCCTAAGTATATTAGTTGGCTCCTAGACTTAAAATACATTTGTTAAGTCCTGACTTACCTTTTCTGCAAAGTGCTGTTACCCTGTACTGCACTCAGGAGATCAGGAAGGGGAAGGAAATTGAAGAGAGAGGAACGTAGTAAATATTGACATTTTTTTTTTTTGCCACAGCCATTTCTTTCTGCAGATATGGTATATTTTCTGTAATGAGATTGCACATTGCACAGTGTTCTGCCTTGGGGGTGAGGACTGCCTGAGAATACGGACGTCATGACCGGCGCCCCCGAAATTCGCAATCACGTTCATAATTCTCATCCGTGTATCGCAAATAAACCACACGTTCAAACTACGAAAGTGTTTGTGATTTTGGTAAGGACCCTCTTTTGCTGGAGCCCGCAGAGCAATATGGATGCAATCTATTGCTCCCAAAACATTTGGCATTGCAGCTATTCCATAGAATTCCCTCTTGAGGCATCTCCAATCATCCTCATTTTGAGGGAATCCTACGAAAAGCCTACAATTTCTTTTCATGCCGTTCAGAAACCTTTCAAAAACCACAGAGAAGGTGCCTTGAGACATACCGGACAAGTACCCCTCTGCGAATTGAAAGCTTCCAGACGCCAGGACATGTATACAGCAAAGCATCTTGGACATGCCAGGGATTGCAGTGCACATACGTCTGTGTGGCTCCAGATAAGGCTTTAGTACATTGTACAGGTTCAATAGCTGCTGTCTATTGAGCATATATTTGTCAAAAACCTCGGCATCACTCATGATATCCAAGGTAAGCCTCACCCTGTGAACAGGAGGAGCCCTAATCCTCAGGCGTTCCACATGCTACTCTTTGAGGTGCCGGGCACGCCTGAGTCTGTTGTACATAACTTGTTCAACAGCACCAACACAATCTAACTGTACTTTGTCCATATTTGCAGAGCCAAGCAGCACAAGCCAAATAGCAGAGCAAACACGAAATGAGTAACAAGGTATGCAAACACACAAAAGCGATTTGATACAATGTCAGTAATATGGGACTTATTGGCCATGGTGTTTGGGTGATTTTTAGTGCAAAATATCCAATGGTAGCGTGTTTGTAATGATTGCTGATTGTATACACTTGATTGTATCTGAGCGGCGCGAATGCTTTCAAAGTGGGCGGGGTTTTGTGTTTGTTGTAATTTTGTTTTTCCCCAATAAATGGTAATGTGAAAGTGTTAAAGTGTAAAATATAACATATACAGTGTATCTTCGTAATGTTTGTTCATATGCGTAACAAATATTTATTAAACGCAATGTTATATTACAAAACACAAGTCCGCGCTCAAATGTTTTAAAGTGCATACTTGTGTATAATGTGTGCATAGACATGGCATAGAATCTGATTGAGCAATGTTGCTGCAATATTGTTACAAAACGATAAAGTAACGGCTGACATATACAGGGAGTGCAGCATTATTAGGCAAGTTGTATTTTTGATGATTCATTTTATTATTGAACAACAACCATGTTCTCAATGAACCCAAAAAACTCATTAATATCAAAGCTGAATAGTTTTGGAAGTAGTTTTTAGTTTGTTTTTAGTTATAGCTATTTTAGGGGGATATCTGTGTGTGCAGGTGACTATTACTGTGCATAATTATTAGGCAACTTAACAAAAAACAAATATATACCCATTTCAATTATTTATTTTTACCAGTGAAACCAATATAACATCTCAACATTCACAAATATACATTTCTGACATTCAAAAACAAAACAAAAACAAATCAGTGACCAATATAGCCACCTTTCTTTGCAAGGACACTCAAAAGCCTGCCATCCATGGATTCTGTCAGTGTTTTGATCTGTTCACCATCAACATTGCGTGCAGCAGCAACCACAGCCTCCCAGACACTGTTCAGAGAGGTGTACTGTTTTCCCTCCTTGTAAATCTCACATTTGATGATGGACCACAGGTTCTCAATGGGGTTCAGATCAGGTGAACAAGGAGGCCATGTCATTAGATTTTCTTCTTTTATACCCTTTCTTGCCAGCCACGCTGTGGAGTACTTGGACGCGTGTGATGGAGCATTGTCCTGCATGAAAATCATGTTTTTCTTGAAGGATGCAGACTTCTTCCTGTACCACTGCTTGAAGAAGGTGTCTTCCAGAAACTGGCAGTAGGACTGGGAGTTGAGCTTGACTCCATCCTCAACCCGAAAAGGCCCCACAAGCTCATCTTTGATGATACCAGCCCAAACCAGTACTCCACCTCCACCTTGCTGGCGTCTGAGTCGGACTGGAGCTCTCTGCCCTTTACCAATCCAGCCACGGGCCCATCCATCTGGCCCATCAAGACTCACTCTCATTTCATCAGTCCATAAAACCTTAGAAAAATCAGTCTTTAGATATTTCTTGGCCCAGTCTTGACGTTTCAGCTTGTGTGTCTTGTTCAGTGGTGGTCGTCTTTCAGCCTTTCTTACCTTGGCCATGTCTCTGATTATTGCACACCTTGTGCTTTTGGGCACTCCAGTGATGTTCCAGCTCTGAAATATGGCCAAACTGGTGGCAAGTGGCATCTTGGCAGCTGCACGCTTGACTTTTCTCAGTTCATGGGCAGTTATTTTGCGCCTTGGTTTTTCCACACGCTTCTTGCGACCCTGTTGACTATTTTGAATGAAACGATTGATTGTTCGATGATCACGCTTCAGAAGCTTTGCAATTTTAAGAGTGCTGCATCCCTCTGCAAGATATCTCACTATTTTTGACTTTTCTGAGCCTGTCAAGTCCTTCTTTTGACCCATTTTGCCAAAGGAAAGGAAGTTGCCTAATAATTATGCACACCTTATATAGGGTGTTGATGTCATTAGACCACACCCCTTCTCATTACAGAGATGCACATCACCTAATATGCTTAATTGGTAGTAGGCTTTCGAGCCTATACAGCTTGGAGTAAGACAACATGCATAAAGAGGATGATGTGGTCAAAATACTCATTTGCCTAATAATTCTGCACTCCCTGTATAAGTGATTGGCGATATTTCAATATTTTACGTGTACCATTGAAATCGCAATAATAATGAAGATATTACAAACCTCTCGTCTACGTATATGTAGTATTGAGTGATAAACTAATTAAAGAGGCAGTAAAGTCCTAATGATAGAATCTGTATGGTTCAAGCTTAGAATGATGTTGTCATGCTTCTCTAACTCAATTGTGTTCTCTTTTATCCTTACCTCGTTATTTCTTGCACTTATCCTTCCAAACCCCTCCTACCTACAACAACATAAATTCTCTCAGCAACCCTAGCTAATTGCTTGGTATTTTGGACAGGTTTGGAAACAACCTACCACTCCCAGCAACACTCTATCAGCTCCTCTCTGAAAGCAGCTGGATCACAACACCTCTCTCAAATCGCGGTGACGTCACACGCCTACTTACTCACTCGCAGAGCAACCAGAATCCTGAGTTGCACTTCCAGCCTCACTTTCGTGTCTCACAATCCTGCACTCGGTCACAGTTTTTCAGAGACTGTAGTGCCGTGTCCGAAGTTTACTTTGAGATAGAAACCTGGTAAGTGCTTACCGCATCATTACTTAGAAAATGTGAACTTACAAATGTCACGCAAGCTGAATCTTGAACTAAATATTACTAGCCATACATACCTAACTAACGGATCAGAGGTACAAGCTTGCTGCATTGTTGATAACATATTTCTTGCTGTTCTTTTACACTACATTTGTAAATATATTGATCTTCTAGTCAGTCCCCTCTAACCATTTTATTTACATTATTTAGTTACTAAATAATTCACTAATTGCTGCAATTAACATAGGTAAAGTGGAACTTTACTGGGGTGAGTTTTAACTCATACATGCCAGACACAGTCTGCTATCACCTTATATAACTTGTTAGGACAGTTACTGACACTGATTCTATTTTGTTGCCGCCACATTGCTAATCCTGTATCTAATACTGACCTAACAACATAAAATAATTTAATTTATATTCCTATCTGCAGTTGAGGTCCTATAAACCTTTTTCTCTCCTTACAGAGAGAAAAATTATCAGAACCCTGACAGATGTCGTCATATTAGCTACATGCCTGTCTACTTTCCAAATCTTCATTCTCTTGTTCTAGTTTGCAACATTATTATTTCGAAATCTATTTGTCATTGCGGGACCTACGCTAGAATTAATTATACAAACCATAGTATTACAAGTTTAAAAAGACAAAATTATTGTGTGCGTTACGGAGGCCGATCATATACACAAGCACGTATTCCCCATAGAAGTCAATGAAGGAGAGAACTTGAAAGAAAAAAACTTCCAACACTCCTGTTGAGCACAAAGTGAGTGGCGTCATGTCATTCTGTGAAAAAGTACATGAAATCGTGATAATTTCATAATTAAAATGTTTTGTGTACATAATCTGCTTTATATTGTTTGTATGTAGCGATTTATGTATGTATGTGATGATATTAGTACAGTTCTATAGATAAATGAGTGTATGTTCATGTAGGTCTATGTGAGTCAATGTAAAATGGGTTTGTGTTCATTTTTTTCTAACACCCGAGATCTCGTATTTTTGATCCGTTATATTATTTATTTTTTAATTTTATTGAAAATGAATTTATTGTACAGTGTTTGTATGAGGGTAAGTGTACTTTGTATAATATTTTTGAAGTGATTAGTGAAGGTTTTTGGTTGTGATATATCAATAACTACAGGTCTTGGATAGCATTATGGATTTGTGCGTAGATGGGGATTTTTCAAACTTGTAATGGCTGCGTTATGGAAAGTGAGGTGTTATGGGACATAACGCTACAATTTTAGTCATAACGCGCAACTCGTAATCTAGCTGTTTAATTGGAGTTTTGTTAGCTCGTCTAGACTCACTTGATGCAAGTATATTTTTTAGATTTTTTGCCTTTTAATAAATCATTCTTGGGTATGGTGTAATCTTGTCCCCTATATACGGATCCCCTTGCACCAAATGCCAATTTTTCCTGAGGATTTTATTATTTAGCTTATTATCTCTATTAAAGTTGGTAACAAATGGGGTATCTATAAACGTTTTGGCTAGATTACGAGTTTTGTGTTATGAGTAAACAAGCAGCGTTAAGGCTCATAAGTCTTGTAGGTACAGCTGCCCCGCACACTTTTTTGGCCGTATCGCAAATTAACTTACATAATTTTCGTAAAGTTTTTTTTCAATGGAACTTCCATTGCGCCGATATTACAAGCTTTTTCTTTTAGGCCAAAAAGTGAGCGGTACAGCCTATCCCGCAAGATTCGTAACGCATTCTAAAGTCAGTAGTTTTACACTACAAAGCCATAGCATAAAACTAATAACTAAAGTGCTAAAAAGTACACTAACACCCATAAACTACCCATTAACCCCTAAACCGAGGCCCTCCCACATCGCAAACACTAAAATAAAATTATTAACCCATAATCTGCCACTCCCGACATCGCCGCCACTAGAATAAACATATTAACCCCTAAACCGCCGCACTCCCACCTTGCAGCCCTATTGATTCCTATGGGGAAACAAAATTTATGTTTACACCTAGCACCCTAACATGAACCACAAATCTAAACACCCCTAATCTTACACTTATTAACCCGTAATCTGCCACCCCCGACATCGCAGACACCTACATTACATTTATTAACCCCTAATCTGCCGCTCCGGACATCGCCGCCACTATAATAAACATTTTAACCCCTAAACTGCTGCACTCCCGCCTCGCAAACACTATTTAAATATTTTTAACCCCTAATCTGCCGCCCCTAACATCGCCACTACCTACATTTATTAACCCCTAATCTGCCGCCCCCAACGTCACCGCTACTATACAAAAGTTATTAACCCCTAAACCTAAGTCTGAACCTAACCCTAACACCCCCTAACTTAAATATAATAAAAATAAATCTAACTAAAAATTCCTATCATTAACTAAATAATTCCTATTTAAAATGAAATACTTATCTATAAAATAAACCCTAAGCTAGCTACAATATAACTAATAGTTACATTGTATCTAGCTTAGGGTTTATTTTTATTTTACAGGCAAGTTTGTATTTATTTTAACTAGGTAGAATAGTTACTAAATAGTTATTAACTATTTACTAACTACCTAGCTAAAATAAATACAAATTTACCCATAAAATAAAACCTAACCTTAGTTACACTAACACCTAACCTTACAGTACAATTAAATAAATTACCTAAATTAAATACAATTAACAAAATTAAATACAAGTACCTAAATTACAAAAAACAAAAACCCACTAAATTACACAAAATAAAAAACAAATTACAAAATATTTAAACTAATTACACCTAATCTAATAGCCCTATCAAAATAAAAAGCCCCCCCCCCCCCAAAAAAAAAAACCCTAGCCTAAACTAAACTACCAATATCCCTTAAAAGGGCCTTTTGCGGGGCATTGCCCCAAATAAATCAGCTCTTTTACCTGTTAAAAAAATATGCAAACAACCCCCCAACAGTAAGACCCACCACCCACACAACCAACCCCCCAAATAAAACCCTAACTAAAAAAACCTAAGCTCCCCATTGCCCTGAAAAGGGCATTTGGATGGGCTGCCCTTAAAAGGGCATTTAGCTCTATTGATGCCCAAACCCTAATCTAAAACTAAAACCAAACCAATAAACCCTTAAAAAAACCTAACACTAACCCCCGAAGATCCACTTACAGTTTTGAAGAGTCGACATCCATTGTCAACGAAGCCGGGAGAAGTCCTCAACGAAGCCGGGAGAAGTCTTCATCCAAGCCGGGAGAAGGGGTCCTCCAGACGGGCAAAAGTCTTCATCCAGACGGCATTTTCTATCTTCATCCAAGATGGCGTCCCTTAGGATTTTTTCAACCTTACTCCCGATTGGCTGATAGAATTCTATCAGCCAATCGGGAGTAAGGTTGAAAAAATCCTATTGGCTTATGCAATCAGCCAATAGGATTGAACTTCAATCCTATTGGCTGATCCAATCAGCCAATAGGATTGAGCTCACATTCTATTGGCTGATTGATAAAGGTCTGTGTTACAGGGCCGAAAACACGTTGACCCACTGGTAAGAATTATTCCTAGGATTACTATTATATTGTGGACATATTACGCTATGTTATATATTTTTTACAGGGACATTCCAGGACATTGAAATAGTGGTTGGTCGTGGATCAGGGATTCGCCTAGGAGTTCCAGACAGATCATCACTTTCAACACTCAAGATTTTCATTTTTGTTTTTCATTGACTTTCCCACATTTGGATTACAGTTTTGGATTTTTGTTTTCATCTCACTTCATTTTGTGACACACACTTTTATGATCACTTTTATCATCACTAACATTTTTTGATCATCACTAACGCCTCACAACATCATCATGTCATTTTCATTTTATATTCTGCACTGATTGTGCCACTTTTCATCACATTTTTATAAACATTTTTTCATTTTTCATTTTTTCATTTTCATCATTTTTTTCACATTTTGTCATTTTTATTATTATTTATCATCATCATTTTCCCACACTATTTTTCGTTTTGTGCAACATCATCACATCACTTATTGTGCGCTCTTCTGGACATTCAACTTCTTAACAGGTCCCTGCAAATAATTGCACACCTTATTTGAGTCTATTTATTCTTTGTTAGAGGTTCATATTACAAGATTGCTATTATAATTTCATTGTTATATCATGAATCCATGAATTTTATTGATAAAATTGTGTTTTATTGTGGTTTTATGTGTATTTCTCTTGTAAGGTGTATCCAGTCCATGGATCATCCATTACTTGTGGGATATTCTCATTCCCAACAGGAAGTTGCAAGAGGACACCCACAGCAGAGCTGTAATATAGCTCCTCCCCTAACTGTCATACCCAGTCATTCTCTTGCAACTCTCAACAAGCAAGGACGTTGTAGGAGAGAGTGGTTAAATATAGCTAGTTTATTTTCTTCAATCAAAAGTTTGTTATTTTTAAATAGTACCGGAGTTGTGCTATTTTATCTCAGGCAGTAAATAGAAGAAGAATCTGCCTGAGGTTTCTATGATCTTAGCAGGTTGTAACTAAGATCCATTGCTGTTCTCACATATGTCTGAGGGGATTACACAGATGAGGTAACTTCAGCGAGAGAATGGCGTGCAGTTTATTCTGCTATCAGGTATGTGCAGTTATAATTTTTTCTAGAGATGGAAAACACTAGAAAATGCTGCTGATACCGGATTAATGTAAGTTAAGCCTGAATACAGTGATTTAATAAAAACTGGTATCATGCTTACTCTCAGGGGTACCCTTATGATATTGCAATATAAAACGTTTGCTGGCATGTTTAATCGTTTTTATATATGCTTTGGTGATAAAACTTTATTGGGGCCTAGTTTTTTCCACATGGCTGGCTTGATTTTTGACTAGAAACAATTTCCACTGTTGTAGTATAAAAGTTACAGTTGGTGCAGTTAAAATTACAAACTGTGACATCCAGCTTCCCTCAAAGGCCCTCTGAATGCTATAGGACATCTCTAAAGGGCCCAAAGGCTTTCCAAAGTCGTTTATTGGGGAAGGTAGGGCCACAGCTTGCTGTGGCAGTTGGTTATGATTGTTAAAAAAACGTCTATTTCATTTTTTTGATCCGTTTTGGAACTAAGGGGTTAATCATCCATTTGCAAGTGGGTGCAATGCTCTGTTAGCCTATTATACACACTGTAAAAATTTCGTTTGATTTACTGCATTTTTTCACTGTTTTTCAAATTCTGACAAAATTTGTTTCTCTTAAAGGCACAGTACCGTTTTTTATATTTGCTTGTTAACTTGATTTAAAGTGTTTTCCAAGCTTGCTAGTCTCATTGCTATTCTGTATAAACATGTCTGACATAGAAGAAACTCCTTGTTTATTATGCTTAAAAGCCATGGTGGAACCCCCTCTTAGAATGTGTACCAAATGTACTGATTTCATTTTATGCAATAAAGATCATTTTTTGTCTTTAAAAAATGTATCACTAGAGGAATCTGACGAGGGGGAAGTTATGCCGACTAACTTTCCCCACGTGTCAGACCCTTTGACTCCCGCTTAAGGGACTCACGCTCAAATGGCGCCAAGTACATCTAGGGCGCCCATAGCGTTTACTTTACAAGACATGGCGGCAGTCATGGATAATACACTGTCAGCGGTATTAGCCAGACTACCTGAACTTAGAGGTAAGCGAGATAGCTCTGGGGTGAGACAAAATGCAGAGCATACTGACGCTTTAAGAACCATGTCTGATACTGCCTCACAATATGCAGAAGCTGAGGAAAGAGAGCTTCAGTCAGTGGGTGATGTTAATGACCCAGGAAAGATACCTGATTCTAATATTTCTACATTTAAATTTAAGCTTGAACACCTCCGTGTTTTGCTTAGGGAGGTTTTAGCTGCTCTGAATGACTGTGATACCATTGCAGTGCCAGAGAAATTGTGTAGACTGGATAAATACTTTGCAGTGCCGGTGTGTACTGATGTTTTTCCAAATACCTAAAAGGTTTACAGAAATTATTAATAAGGAATGGGATAGACCAGGTGTGCCGTTCTCTTCCCCTCTTATTTTTAGAAAAATGTTTCCAATAGACGCCACCACATGGGACTTATGGCAGACAGTCCCTAAGGTGGAGGGAGCAGATTCTACTCTAGTAAAGCGTACTACTATCCCTGTCGAGGACAGTTGTGTTTTTTTTTTTTAGATCCAATGGATAAAAAATTAGAGGTTACCTTAAGAAAATATTTATTCAACAACGTTTTATCCTACAGCCCCTTGCATGCATTGCCCCTGTCACTGCTGCTGCGGCGTACTGGTTTGAGTCTCTGGAAGAGGCTTTACAGGTAGCGACTCCATTGGATGACATACTTGGCAAACTTAGAGCACTTAAGCTAGCCAATTCTTTTATTCTGATGCCATTGTTCATTTGACTAAACTAACGGCTAAGAATTCTGGTTTTGCTATACAGGCGCGCAGAGCGCTATGGCTTAGATCATGGTCAGCTGACGTGACTTCAAAATCTAAGCTACTTAACATTCCCTTCAAGGGGCAGACCCTATTCGGGCCTGGTTGAAGGAGATTATTGCTGATATCACTGGAGGAAAAGGTCATGCCCTTCCTCAGGACAGGTCCAAATCTAGGGCCAAACAGTCTAATTTTCGTGCCTTTCAAAACTTTAAGGCAGGTGAGGCATCAACTTCCTCTAATAATAAACAAGAGGGAACTTTTGCTCAATCTAAGACGGTCTGGAGACCAAACCTGACATGGAAAAAAGGTAAGCAGGTAAAAAAGCCTGCTGCTGCCTCTAAGACAGCATGAAGGAACGACCCCCTATCCGGGAACGGATCTAGTAGGGGGCAGACTTTCACTCTTTGCCCAGGCGTGGGCAAGAGATGTTCAGGATCCCTGGGTGTTGGAAATTATATCCCAGGGATATCTTCTGGACTTCAAAGCTTCCCCCCCAAAAGGGAGATTTCACCTTTCACAATTATCTGCACACCAGATAAAGAGAGAGGCATTCTTACACTGTGTACGAGTCCTCCTAGTTATGGGAGTGATCCATCCAGTTCCAAAGGAGGAACAGGGACAGGGTTTTTACTCAAATCTGTTTGTGGTTCCCAAAAAAGAGGGAACCTTCAGACCAATTTTGGATCTAAAGATCTTAAACAAATTCCTCAAAGTTCCGTCGTTCAAGATGGAAACTATTCGTACCATCCTACCACTGATCCAGTGGATCTAACTATGACTACAGTGGATCTAAAGCAGGGATAGGCAAGGTGTCCATACACGGACACTGGTATCCGTGACTAGCCCTTGCAGTGTCCGCCACAACCTTAGTATATGTTTTGATTGAATAATAGGAATTAAAAAAAATATGTAATGTGAATAAAGTTAGTGGTTTGTCAAGAGACTGCTAGTGATATTGGGTTATAAGTTATAGAATAACTAAAGCCTGAGTGAAATACTGGATGTGTATCTGCATCTGTATAATAACACCCAGCTCTATACAAAGACACAGTAGTGACACTGGCACATGCGTATAGCCAGACAAGGGCTGGTTATAGGGTCAGTGGTATCTGCATCAGTATAATAACACCCAGCGCTATATAATGAGACAGTAGTGACACTGGCACCTGGGTATAGCCAGAGGAGGGATGGTTATAGAATTAGTGGTATCTGCATCAGTATAATAACACCCAGCACTCTATAATGACACAGTAATGACACTGGCTCATGGGTATAGCCAGACAAGGGTTTGTTATAGGGTCAGTGGTATCTGCATCATGATAATAGCACCCAGAACTATATAATGACACAGTAGTGACACTGGCACATGGGTATAGCCAGAGGAGGGATGGTTATAGAATCAGTGGTATCTGCATCAGTATAATAACACCCAGCACTCTATAATGACACAGTAATGACACTGGCTCATGGGTATAGCCAGACAAGGGTTTGTTATAGGATCAGTGGTATCTGCATCATGATAATAGCACCCAGAGCTATATAATGACACAGTAGTGACACTGGCTCATGGGTATAGCCAGACAAGGGTTGGTTATAGGGTCAGTGGTATCTGCATCAGTATAATAACACCCAGCGCTATATAATGACACAGTAGCGACACTGGCACATGGGTATAGCCAGAGGAGGGATGGTTATAGAATCAGTGGTATCTGCATCAGTATAATAACACCCAGCACTCTATAATGACACAGTAATGACACTGGCTCATGGGTATAGCCAGACAAGGGCTGGTTTTAGAATCAGTGGTATCTGCATCAGTATAATAACACCAAACACTATAAAATAATGTTTTTAATTTCAAATGTACCTTGGTGTCCTTCATTAAGGTCTGTACTTTGGAAAATGTCTGCCACAGCCTTTGTCTGTGCCTATCCCTGATCTAAAGGATGCTTATCTTCACATTCCGATACACAAAGATCATCATCGGTTTCTCAGGTTTGCCTTTTAAGACAGGCATTACCAGTTGTAGCTCTTCCCTTGGGATTAGCTACAGCCCCAAGAATCTTTACAAAGGTTCTAGGGTCACTTATGGTGGTCCTAAGGCCGCGGGGCATAGCAGTAGCCCCTTATTTAGACGACATCCTGATACAGGCGTCAAACTTCCAAATTGCCAAGTCTCATACGGACGTAGTACTGGCATTTCTGTGGTCGCATGGGTGGAAAGTGAACGAGGAAAAGAGTTCTCTATCCCCACTCACAAGAGTTTCCTTTCTAGGGACTCTGATAGATTCTGTAGAAATGAAAATTCACCTGACGGAGTCCAGGTTATCAAAGCTTCTAAATTCCTGCCGGGTTCTCTTCATTCCATTCCGCGCCCTTCGGTGGTTCAGTGTATGGAAGTAATCGGCTTAATGGTAGCGGCAATGGACATAGTGCCGTTTGCACGCTTACATCTCAGACCGCTGCAACTATGCATGCTCAGTCAGTGGAGCGGGGATTACACAGATTTGTCCCCTCAACTGAATCTGGACCAAGAGACCAGGGATTCTCTTCTCTGGTGGCTATCTCGGGTCCATCTGTCCAAAGGTATGACCTTTCGCAGGCCAGATTGGACAATTGTTACGACAGATGCCAGCCTTCTAGGTTGGGGTGCAGTCTGGAACTCCCTGAAGGCTCAGGGATCATGGACTCAGGAGGAGTCTCTCCTTCCATTAAATATTCTGGAACTAAGAGCGATATTCAAGGCTCTTCAGGCTTGGCCTCAGTTAGCAACTCTGAGGTACATCAGATTTCAGTCGGACAACATCACGACTGTAGCTTACATCAACCATCAAGGGGGAACGAGAAGTTCCCTAGAGATGTTAGAAGTTTCAAAAATAATTCGCTGGACAGAGATTCACTCTTGCCACCTATCAGCTATCCATATCCCAGGTGTAGAGCACTGGGAGGCGGATTTTCTAAGTCGTCAGACTTTTCATCCGGGAGAGTGGGAACTCCATCCGGAGGCATTTGCACAACTGATTCATCGTTGGGGCAAACCAGAACTGGATCTCATGGCATCTCGCCAGAACGCCAAGCTTCCGTGTTATGGATCCAGGTCCAGGGATCCCAAGGCGACACTGATAGATGCTCTAGCAGCGCCCTGATCTTTCAACCTGGCTTATGTGTTTCCACCGTTTCCTCTGCTCCCTCGACTGATTGCCAAGATCAAGCAGGAGAGAGCATCGGTGATTCTGATAGCACCTGCGTGGCCACGCAGGACCTGGTATGCAGATCTAGTGGACATGTCATCCTTTCCACCATGGTCTCTGCCTCTGAAACAGGACCTTCTACTTCAGGGTCCTTTCAACCATCCAAATCTAATTTCTCTGAGGCTGACTGCCTGGAGATTGAACGCTTGATTTTATCAAAGCGTGGCTTCTCCGAGTCAGTTATTGATACCTTAAGACAGGCACGAAAGCCTGTCACCAGGAAAATTTACCATAAGGTATGGCGTAGATATCTTTATTGGTGTGAATCCAAGGGTTACTCATGGAGTAAGGTCAGGATTGCTAGGATATTATCTTTTCTCCAAGAAGGTTTGGAAAAAGGATTGTCAGCTAGTTAAGCGTCTGGCAGATGTTCCAGACGTTCAGGCATTTTGTCAGGCTTTAGTTAGAATCAAGCCTGTGTTTAAACCTGTTGCTCCACCATGGAGCTTAACTTGGTTCTTAAGGTTCTTCAAGGAGTTCCGTTTGAACCTCTTCATTCCATAGATATCAAGCTTTTATCTTGGAAAGTTCTTTTTTTTGGTAGCTATTTCCTCGGCTCGTAGAGTCTCTGAGCTATCTGCCTTACAATGTGATCCTCCTTATCTGATTTTTCATACGGATATGGTAGTCCTGCGTACCAAACCTGGGTTCTTACCTAAGGTGGTATCTAACAAGAATATCAATCAAGAGATTGTTGTTCCATCCTTGTGTTACACAATTTGGACGTGGTCCGTGCTTTAAAGTTTTACTTACAAGCTACTAAAGATTTTCGTCAAACATCTGCTTTGTTTGTTGTCTACTCTGAACAGAGGAGAGGTCAAAAGGCTTCGGCAACCTCTTTTTCTTTTTGACTAAGAAGCTTAATCCGCTTAGCCTATGAGACTGCTGGACAGCAGCCTCCTGAAAGGATTACAGCTCATTCCACTAGAGCTGTGGCTTCCACTTGGGCCTTTAAAAATGAGGCTTCTTTTGATCAGCTTTTCAAGGCGACGACTTGGTCTTCGCTTCATATTTTTTCAAAATTTTACAAATTTGATACTTTTGCTTCTTCGGAGGCTATATTTGGGAGAAAGGTTTTACGGGCAGTGGTTCCTTCCATTTAAGTTCCTGCCTTGTCCCTCCCTTCATCCGTGTACTTTAGCTTTGGTATTGGTATCCCACAAGTAATGGATGATCCGTGGACTGGATACACCTTACAAGAGAAAACACAATTTATGCTTACCTGATAAATTTATTTCTCTTGTGGTGTATCTAGTCCACGGCCCGCCCTGTCATTTTAAGGCAGGTAATTTTTAAATTTAAACTACAGTAACCACTGCACCCTATGGTTCCTCCTTTCTCGGCTTGTTTTCGGTCGAATGACTGGCTATGACAGTTAGGGGAGGAGCTATATTACAGCTCTGCTGTGGGTGTCCTCTTGCAACTTCCTGTTGGGAATGAGAATATCCCACAAGTAATGGATGATCCGTGGACTGGATACACCACAAGAGAAATAAATTTATCAGGTAAGCATAAATTGTGTTTTTATTTCATGCATATCCTATACTATAAAAGGTCAAGTGTGTTTGTCCGAAGCTGTCATGCGCAGTAGAGACAGCAGGAGGACAAACACAGCTGGCCTTGGATTCCCTACCTGATCTGCCGACTGCCAGGAGAAGTGGGCGTGGCCGAGCGTGTGTGGTGGCGTGACCAAGCATGAAGGGGGCATGGCCTAGCGTGAAGGTCCGTGAAGGGGGCGGGGCCGGGGCAGGGCCATGAAAGGCCGTGGAGAGAGCTCAAACAGCTCAAAAGCAGGGAGAGGGGGGAGAGAGAGATCAAGAGGGGAGAAAGAGACAGGGGAGAGGGGAGCGAGAGAGAGAGAGAGAGAGAGAGATAGGTGAGAGAGAAAGAGAGAGGGGGGAGATAGAGAGAGAGGAGAGAGAGAGAGAGAGAGAGAGGGGAGATGTGGGGAGAGAGAGAAAGAGAGAGAGAGGGGAGAGAAAGAGGGGAGAGAGAGGGGGGGGGAGAGAGAGGGGAGAGAGGGAGAGGAGAGATAGAGGGGGGAGATAGAGAGGATAGAGAGATGGAGAGAGAGGGGAGAGAAAGAGGGCAGAGAGAGAGAGGGGAAAGAAAGAGGGGAGAGAGAGAGAGAGAGAAGAGAGGGGAGAGAAGAGAGGGGAGAGAGAGAGGGGAGAGAGAAAGGGGAGAGAGAGAGAGAGAGAGAGAGAGAGAGAGGAGATATAGAGAGAGAGAAGATGGAGGGAGAGAGAGAGAGAGAGGGGAGATGGAGAGAGAGGGGAGATAGAGAGGGAGAGAGAGAGCGCAAAAGAGGGGGGAGAGAGAGAGAGAGTGCAAAAGAGAGGGGGGAAAGAGAGAGCACAAAAGAGAGGGGGGAGAGAGGGAGCTCAAAAGAGAGGGGGAGAGAGAGCGCAAAAGAGAGGGGGGAGAGAGAGCGCAAAAGAGAGGGGGGAGAGAGAGAAAGCAAGAGAGAGTGGGAGGGAGAGAACGCAAGGGGTGAGACCACTGTACTGCAAAAAATGGCCCATGTGAACGGGCTTTAGGACTAGTTAAATATATTTTAACTGTTGATATTGCTACACATCTTTGAGTGCCACCACATTGTATCATAGCTCAGCCCACACCTCTTATTCCTTAGCCATAGGCGCTGTACACATCACCATAACTGATCTATACTATTGCATATGAATGAATAAAGTAATCCTCATTTTGTTTATATCAAGAAGAGTGGGATTATAAAACTCCTCTAGTTGACGATTCAAACTTGCTATTTGTGCAGATGACAAATTTAGCACATAATCGTGTTGTTTAGATTATATAAATATGTGTTGAGAAACAGCTGAGTGAAATGAGCATTTGGCGATATTGCGCCAATTAGATCATTATTTCAGACCTGCCCTCTACTAGACCAATCCTGAAGCGAGAAACATATGTGTAATGGTGTTGTTCTAGATGTTAGCCAACGAGCGCCAATAGGAAGTATTCTTTTGTCTGTGATGTACATCAAGGGGCATGTTCTAATATAGTACTAATATCTTCTCTATAACAACGGTATTCGATTACTAAAGACTATCATTGTTAATTATGTCTCATTACGTCTGTTCACCGAACAATAAGCAGCTTTATGTGGTGAATCATAAAACTATAATATGTATATGAAATGCGCGATGGGGCTGTGAGTTGTGATTGTGAGGTGAGTGAGTACCTAATCTAAGGCCATTCCTATACATGTAATGTGAAGACCCTCTGATAGGTGGCAATCTAATAAAAAATAACTCGAAAAATAAATGAATTAAAATAGGATCCAACAGTACAATAATTGAATACTAGATGTTGTGTGCTATAAAGTGAGAATTCCATATAAGTAAAAGACATGTGTGTGTTATCTAAATAAAAATGTATATTAGATTATATGTGTACTACTTAGTAAAGTGGAAAACCTAATGGACGCAGTACAAATCCCATATGACCATATCAGTGATATCTGGATACTTGGTGGTGAGAATAATATATAATTGTTAGGGGCATAACAATGACGCAACTTATCTGATAATACTATGTGTTGTGCTTATATAATAGTAGCCACATCTTTACATCTCTCATTATTTTTTATTCAGTTTGGGTTTATAAAAACCTGTAATACCGGCGCTGTAGGTAAGTGAGCAGTGACAATAACGTGCAAGTTAGCACCGCACCCCTCATAACGCAAAACTCGTAATCTAGCCGTTTGTTTCTCTATTCCCTTCACCAATTTTAGCCTTGGGTACTTGAAGTGTTGTTCGGTTTCCCTAGCTCTTTTAATTGCTGTTTGTATGAATTCTGTTTTATACCCTCTTTCATTAAAGTTCTTCTCTAATATCTTGACTTGATCATCATAGTCCATTAGTTTAGTACAATTTTTCCTGATTCTTAGTGTCTGCTCATATGGTATGTTGTCCTTCCATTTATTTAAGTGGCAACTATTCCTATGGATATAATTGTAGGCGCCAACCTTTTTGAAATGGGTACAAGTATTAATGTTTCCATTTTCTATTTTAATTTCCAAATCTAAGAAAACAATTTTTTCACTGCTTAGTGTGTGGGTTAGATGTATCCCAAGATCGTTATTATTCATTAGAGTAAGAAAAGGTTTTTAAAGATGATTCATTTCCCTTCCACAAGATGAGATTATCATCTATATATCTTTTATAAAGGACCAGGTTCGTCCCAAGCTCGCAAGATTCAAGGAACTCTTTTTCCCACTTGCCCATCAAGAGGTTTGCATAGCTCAGGCGAACCTGGTACCCATGGCAGTGCCTTTTATTTGGTTATAGAAGATATTGTTGAAGGAAAAGTAGTTATGAGTTAGGATGAATCTTACGCTATCCACTATAAATTGTTTTTGTTGCTGATCTAGATTTTCATCTTTACCCAGTTAATATTCTACTGATTCTATTCCTAGATTGTGTGAAATGTTTGTAAAAAGCAATGTTATATCGCAGGTAGCTAGAATTAGAGACCCTTCATATTCTATATTATATGTTAACTTAAAGGGACATGAAACCCCAAAAAAATATTTCAAAATTCAGATAGAGAATAAAATTTTAAACAACTTTCTAATTTACTTCTATTATCTAATCTGTTTCATTCTCTTGGTATCATTTGTTGAAGGAGCAGCTATGCACTACTGGTTTCTAACTGAACACATGGGTGAGCCAATCACAATCAATATATATATGCAGCTACCAATCAACAGTTAGGAAGCAAATTAAAAAATAGAAGTAAATTGTAAAGTTGTTTAAAATTGTATTCTCTATCTGAATCATGAAAGAAATGTTTTGGGTTTCATGTCCCTTTAGTAACACTTGTTTAATCCTTCAAATAGGAGGTCAATTCTCTTACATAGGTCTGAAGAAATTTGTCCACATATAGTGATAGATTTGACCTAAGTGATTCAATCCCTGATATAATAGGTCTTCCTTACGTGTGATTTCAACTTTTTTTTTACTTATGTTCTGCAAGATGATATACTGGCGTACGTTACTGGCGACGCCAGAAATGTGTATTTGCACACATTTATGAAACTTTTATCCGACTTACGGCAGTATAGCATCTACCAGCATGTGTTATGTGATTCACCTGATGTGCGAGGTGAACTTACGGGCGACGTGGGTTTCAGCAGTTGCGTTGAAACTTACGCCGCATATGTAATCTCACCCATTTTCTTCAAAAACACAGGATATTTTACCTCACTTGAACTCTCACTTTAACCTCACTTACAGAAGAGTACCTCTGTCTGGTATGCCATGGATATAGCAGAGATTAACCCTGTTCTGTAGGTCATATGTAGTATGGTATTGTAGTATAGCCTGGCATGTCTGCCTCATTTTAATTTCAACATGTGAGCCATTTTTACTTTATATGGAATAAAGCATTATACTTGTTAGCAGCACTGGCTTTTGTTTCTATGCACTGGGGCAAACAGTAACATACATGAGGCACTGGGGCATAGAGTAACATACATGGGGCACTGAGGGAAAACGTAACATACATGAGGCACTGGGGGAAACAGTAACATACATGGGGCACTGGGGGAAAACGTAACATACATGAGGCACTGGGGCATACAGTAACACACATGAGGCACTGGGGCATAGAGTCACATACATGGGGCATTGGGGGAAAACGTAACATACATGAGGCACTGGGGGAAACGGTAACATACATGAGGCGTTGGGGCATAGAGTAACATACATGGGGCACTGGGGCATAGAGTAACATACATGGGGCACTGGGGGAAAAACGTAACATACATGAGGCACTAGGGGAAACAGTAACATACATGGGGCACTGGGGCATAGAGTAACATACATGGGGCACTGGGGCATATAGTAACATACATGGGGCACTGGGGGAAAAACGTAACATACATGAGGCACTAGGGGAAACAGTAACATACATGGGGCACTGGGGCATAGAGTAACATACATGGGGCACTGGGGCATATAGTAACATACATGGGGCACTGGGGGAAAAACGTAACATACATGAGGCACTAGGGGAAACAGTAACATACATGGGGCACTGGATAAAACCTTTATTGATAGTAACAAAGTGATTATATGTACTCCTTACTACCAATAACAGTGCTTGCCTAACCTCCAGTCAGTAACACACAGGCCACAGTGATTAAGCTTTTTCAACACACCCTTATTCAAGGATCTTTGTGAAGATCTCTAAAGCCTAGTAGGTGCACAAATGTTCCCTAGATGTGCCCTCGACTTCCAGTTACCTTATGAACTAATTAATCTGTGCAGCATAAGCTTCTCTGGGCCAGAAGAATGTGAACAATGTGTGAAGCCATTTACCTCTGACACAAAAAGACATTTGTCAGGTGGAAAGGGAAAGTAGCTGCTGACCAGAGGCCATGAAACATATGAAATGACCAAGGGTATCCGTAGACCTCCAATGAGCACAGTGAGGATCATTATAAACACATAAGTTGCTCCAAAAACAACAATTTGCAGCCACGCATAATTCTGACAAACTAGACAATTACCTAGGCCTAGATAATCTCAGACTCCTATTTATCAATGTTTCACTACTCACACCTAGAACTATTATTCTATTATCAAGGATGTCTACATATATTCTTATGAGATATACAATAAATATGCTGCAATCAAGAGAAGAGTTCCACAATACTTTTATTTTTTTTTTAAAAGATAAACTTGGCATTAACTGCATATTAAAAACTTTTTTTACTTTACAATATATACAAAGAAATTAAAAATACAAATTGTTTGTGCCTAAGTATTTGACACTATTATTATTATTATTATTATTATTATTATTATTATTATTATTATTTGCATAGGGGTAGAGAAAATACATGTAAAGTTTAAGATTGTTTTTTTCTGTTCAGTTCGTGCATAGGGAGATAAACATCATTTTCCGGGTTTCATACAATGCCGCTATAAATCAATAAATAAAGTTTCTACAAAACAAATTTAATTTATGCATTTTTATCAAACTAAAGTCAGCTTTATTCATCCTTAGGTCCTGATAATATAAACCTCTCCACTCAGACGAGATGTTCAAGCCCAGTGCAATACAGCACTACATGACAGTTCTGCTATGTTTTGTATTTAATATTTATTTAAAGGGACAGTAAAGACAAAATAAAAGGTTCAGTATTCAGGTAGAGCATTCAAATTTAAACAACTTTCCAATTTACTTGTTATTAATTTATTTCATTTCTCTTGGTATTCTTTATTAAAGAGTAATCCTATGCAAGCTCAGGAGCATGCATGTGACTTTAGCCATCTGGCAGCAGTGTTTGCAACAAAGTTTATAAAAATGTCATACATACACAAATTGCTGCTATATAATGCTACAGACACTCTATGGCAGCAGAGTTTGCAACTATGTATAACATTGCTATAAACATTGTTGCAAACACTGCTGTCAGACGTCTAAAGTCACGTGCACTCTCCTGAGCTTACCTAGGATTACTCTCTATCAAAGAATACAAAGAGAAATAAGCAAAATTTATAACAGAAGTAAATTAGAAAGTTGTTTAAAAGTGCATGCTCTATTACATCTGTTTACTTTTGACTTTACTTTAACCTTTAACCGTTTCCCACTGTCTTAACTGCGCTGGGCTTTAGCGCTGTTAGGACTGCATGCAACATCTTTGCCATTTGGCTGTACTGAAGCCATATCAGCTTTGTAAATGGGACTCCACCCTGACCCGATCCCATCATTGAAATCAACAAAGTTCCTATGTAGGCAATTTAGTCCCAGCATGAAAGGGTTAAACTTCAGTTACATTTTTATCACATTTAAACTTTGCACTTACTATTTTGTATTTTATTTTGTATTCAGCAATGTATTTAGGATTGTGATTTTACTAATTCCGATTACACTTTGACAGTTCCTGTGTCCTCAAGTTAATAGAACACCAGTAGTTCATCTGGTTTCGAGTAACATTTTTGTTTCTTTTTGTATTTTCATATAGCTGCACGTGTGTGTTGGAAATGGGTGGAAGAGAAGTTTGGGATTGGCGAGTGAGGACAAAAAACGTAATAGATTGTCCAGCCTAATAACTAATATACAAATAAATAGCTTAGTTCTCTAATATTTGATAATGCAACTAAAAATTTTCACACACACACACCCTCTCTCTCCTCTCAACAATAATTTAAGATAATAATATGAATAAAAGCTACTATAAATACTTCATTAAAAAATACAAAAGGAAGGTCCGTGTTCTAGAATGCTAGTTTTTCCTTTATATCAACTTAATAGATTTGACTTCTCGCTGTCCTCCACGCTAGTATCCTTTTCTTCCAAATATTTAGCAGTTTCTGATTTTTCTGGGTCCTTTGGCTTCACATGGTCCACAACTTGTGCATTTCCCCATAAAGATATAAAAGAATATGCTGCTCCTCCTGCCATGCTGAAAAACACAAGAAGAAAAAAAGTTGCACATAGCTTTAATTGTGTTTATTTACACAAAAAGGTTTGTTCCAGAATGGTTTAATAACAGAGGTAAAACATATCCATATAATTATGCCAGAGAATTCTGATTTAATAAAATCTTAGGATTGATACTAAGATCTAATAAAAATGAACAAATAATATAGTATCTTTGTATGTAATAGTATGTTCCATTTGATAAATAGGTTTTCTATTTATATGAATCAATGGCGTAATATCTCACAAGTATGTAAAGGTCAAAAATTTTACAACACTTCCATTTTTACAGTTTTTATTGAAAATTAAGCTGTTTGTATAACAAAATGTTATCTACATTTTTTAATCATCACAGTAGTAACTTTTTGCAGATATAACAACAGGTACATATCCCCAAATCCGGAATTTTTAATTAACTTTTTAATTTATATTTATATATATATATATATATATATATTTATATATATATATTTATATATATATATATATATATATATATATATATATATATATATATATATATATATATATATATATATATATATATATATATATATATATATATATATATATATATATGTTTAAATAAAACTATAAAAAATTACTATTTTTCCCCAACTGCCTGTGTCTTTGGTTTGTGTTTTGTATAGTAAAATGCAAATAATGGTCAATATTTATTTAAAGCAACAAATAATCCCTTATCCTTGGATTGAAAATTTGTACACCTGGGTAGCACTCTTCCCCTTAATCACGGATGGCAAAATTGGGCAGAGACTGGATATCTTTGGAGAGAGAGTGCTTGGGGATATTTAAAATATAACCTTTATTTGGTAATTTAACCCCTTAACGACCGAGGACGTGCAGGGTACGTCCTCAGAAAAAAGGCAGTTAATGCCTGAGAACGTACCCTGCACGTCCTCGGTGTGGAAAGCAGCTGGAAGCGATCCTGCTCGCTTCCAGCTGCTTTCCGGTTATTGCAGTGATGCCTCGATATGGAGGCATCCTGCAATAACCTTAAATGGCCATCCGGTGCAGAGAGAGCCACTCTGTGGCCCTCTCTGCACCGGACATCGGTGGCCGGTAACGTTGGTGGGTGGGAGCTGACTTGGGAGGCGGGTGGGCGGCCATCGATGGGCCGGGTAATGTAGAGGGGGGCGGGATCGGGGGCGGGGGTGATGGGGGCGCGCACAGGCGCGCGCGCGTGCACGTCGGGCGGCGGGCGGGCGCGTGCACGGGGCGGGAGCGGGTGGGAACCGCTACACTACAGAAAAGACTGTGGTAAAAGTTTGTGTAAAGCTTTTTATTTTTAAAACAAACCCAGTCAAAAGGTATCTAGGAGGGGGTGGGGGTTTGTTCTTTGGTGTGTAGGGGAGCTACACTACAGAAAATGGGGGATAATAATAATAATAAATAATAAAGCAACTATTTTTTTTTATAAACTGGGTACTGGCAGACAGCTGCCAGTACCCAAGATGGCGGCCATTAAGGCAGAGGGGGAGGGTTAGACAGCTGTTTGGTGGGGGATCAGCCAGGTTGGGGGCTAAGGGGGGCTCCTACACAGCAGCATATGTAAATATGCTTAAAAAAAAAAACCCAAAAAGCCTAAATATATATTTTATTTTAGTACTGGCAGAGTTGCTGCCAGTACTTAAGATGGCGGGGACAATTGTGGGGTGGGGGAGGGAAGGGAGCTGTTTGGGAGGGATCAGGGGGTCTGATGTGTCAGGTGGAAGGCTGATCTCTACACTAAAGCTAAAATTAACCCTGCAAGCTCCCTACAAACTTCCTAATTAACCCCTTCACTGCTAGCTATAATACACGTGTGATGCGCAGCGGCATTTAGCGGCCTTCTAAGTACCAAAAAGCAACGCCAAAGCCATATATGTCTGCTATTTCTGAACAAAGGGGATCCCAGAGAAGCATTTACACAATTTGTGCCATAATTGCACAAGCTGTTTGTAAATGATTTCAGTGAGAAACCTAAAATTGTGAAAAATTTAACTTTTTTTTTAATTTGATCGCAATTGGCGGTGAAATGGTGGCATGAAATATACCAAAATGGGCCTAGATCATTACTTGGGGTTGTCTACTACACTACACTAAAGCTAAAATTACCCCAAAAAGCTCCCTACATGCTCCCTAATTAACCCCTTTACTGCTGGGCATAATACCCATGTGGTGCACAGTGGCATTTAGCATCCTTCTAATTACCAAAAAGCAACACCAAAGCCATATATGTCTGCTATTTCTGAACAAAGGGGATCCCAAAGAAAAATTTACAATCATTTATGCCATAATTGCACAAGCTGTTTGTAAATAATTTCAGTGAGAAACCAAAAGTTTGTGAAAAAATTTGTGAAAAAGTGAACGATTTTTTGTATTTGATCGCATTTGGTGGTGAAATGGTGGCATGAAATATACCAAAATTGGCCTAGATCAATACTTTGGGATGTTTACTAAAAAAAAATATATACATGTCAATAGATATTCAGGGATTCCTGAAAGATATTAGTGTTCTAATGTAACTAGCGCTAATCTTGAAAAAAAACAGAATTTATGTTTACCTGATAAATTACTTTCTCCAACGGTGTGTCCGGTCCACGGCGTCATCCTTACTTGTGGGATATTCTCTTCCCCAACAGGAAATGGCAAAGAGCCCAGCAAAGCTGGTCACATGATCCCTCCTAGGCTCCGCCTACCCCAGTCATTCGACCGACGTTAAGGAGGAATATTTGCATAGGAGAAACCATATGGTACCGTGGTGACTGTAGTTAAAGAAAATAAATTATCAGACCTGATTAAAAAAACCAGGGCGGGCCGTGGACCGGACACACCGTTGGAGAAAGTAATTTATCAGGTAAACATAAATTCTGTTTTCTCCAACATAGGTGTGTCCGGTCCACGGCGTCATCCTTACTTGTGGGAACCAATACCAAAGCTTTAGGACACGGATGAAGGGAGGGAGCAAATCAGGTCACCTAAATGGAAGGCACCACGGCTTGCAAAACCTTTCTCCCAAAAATAGCCTCAGAAGAAGCAAAAGTATCAAACTTGTAAAATTTGGTAAAAGTGTGCAGTGAAGACCAAGTCGCTGCCCTACATATCTGATCAACAGAAGCCTCGTTCTTGAAGGCCCATGTGGAAGCCACAGCCCTAGTGGAATGAGCTGTGATTCTTTCGGGAGGCTGCCGTCCGGCAGTCTCGTAAGCCAATCTGATGATGCTTTTAATCCAAAAAGAGAGAGAGGTAGAAGTTGCTTTTTGACCTCTCCTTTTACCTGAATAAACAACAAACAAGGAAGATGTTTGTCTAAAATCCTTTGTAGCATCTAAATAGAATTTTAGAGCGCGAACAACATCCAAATTGTGCAACAAACGTTCCTTCTTTGAAACTGGTTTCGGACACAGAGAAGGTACGATAATCTCCTGGTTAATGTTTTTGTTAGAAACAACTTTTGGAAGAAAACCAGGTTTAGTACGTAAAACCACCTTATCTGCATGGAACACCAGATAAGGAGGAGAACACTGCAGAGCAGATAATTCTGAAACTCTTCTAGCAGAAGAAATTGCAACTAAAAACAAAACTTTCCAAGATAATAACTTAATATCAACGGAATGCAAGGGTTCAAACGGAACCCCCTGAAGAACTGAAAGAACTAAATTGAGACTCCAAGGAGGAGTCAAAGGTTTGTAAATAGGCTTAATTCTAACCAGAGCCTGAACAAAGGCTTGAACATCTGGCACAGCGGCCAGCTTTTTGTGAAGTAACACAGACAAGGCAGAAATCTGTCCCTTCAGGGAACTTGCAGATAATCCTTT
The DNA here is from genome assembly GCF_027579735.1 of Bombina bombina. NCBI lineage: Eukaryota > Metazoa > Chordata > Amphibia > Anura > Bombinatoridae > Bombina > Bombina bombina. The sequence continues at coordinate 554,772,954 of NC_069500.1, forward strand.
TTCCAATCCTTCTTGAAGGAAGGATAGAATCCTAGGAATCCTAACCTTGTCCCAAGGGAATCCTTTAGATTCACACCAACAGATATATTTTTTCCAAATTTTGTGGTAAATCTTTCTAGTTACAGGCTTTCTGGCCTGAACAAGAGTATCGATAACAGAATCTGAGAATCCTCGCTTCGATAAGATCAAGCGTTCAATCTCCAAGCAGTCAGCTGGAGTGAAACCAGATTCGGATGTTCGAACGGACCCTGAACAAGAAGGTCTCGTCTCAAAGGTAGCTTCCAAGGAGGAGCCGATGACATATTCACCAGATCTGCGTACCAAGTCCTGCGTGGCCACGCAGGAGCTATCAAGATCACCGACGCCCTCTCCTGAATGATCCTGGCTACCAGCCTGGGGATGAGAGGAAACGGCGGGAACACATAAGCTAGTTTGAAGGTCCAAGGTGCTACTAGTGCATCCACTAGAGCCGCCTTGGGATCCCTGGATCTGGACCCGTAGCAAGGAACTTTGAAGTTCTGACGAGAGGCCATCAGATCCATGTCTGGAATGCCCCACAGCTGAGTGACTTGGGCAAAGATTTCCGGATGGAGTTCCCACTCCCCCGGATGCAATGTCTGACGACTCAGAAAATCCGCTTCCCAATTTTCCACTCCTGGGATGTGGATAGCAGACAGGTGGCAGGAGTGAGACTCCGCCCATAGAATGATTTTGGTCACTTCTTCCATCGCCAGGGATCTCCTTGTTCCCCCCTGATGGTTGATGTACGCAACAGTTGTCATGTTGTCTGATTGAAACCGTATGAACTTGGCCCTCGCTAGCTGAGGCCAAGCCTTGAGAGCATTGAATATCGCTCTCAGTTCCAGAATATTTATCGGTAGAAGAGATTCTTCCCGAGACCAAAGACCCTGAGCTTTCAGGGATCCCCAGACCGCGCCCCAGCCCATCAGACTGGCGTCGGTCGTGACAATGACCCACTCTGGTCTGCGGAATGTCATCCCTCGTGACAGGTTGTCCAGGGACAGCCACCAACGGAGTGAGTCTCTGGTCCTCTGATTTACTTGTATCTTCGGAGACAAGTCTGTATAGTCCCCATTCCACTGACTGAGCATGCACAGTTGTAATGGTCTTAGATGAATGCGTGCAAAAGGAACTATGTCCATTGCCGCTACCATCAACCCGATCACTTCCATGCACTGAGCTATGGAAGGAAGAGGAACGGAATGGAGTATCCGACAAGAGTCTAGAAGTTTTGTTTTTCTGGCCTCTGTCAGAAAAATCCTCATTTCTAAGGAGTCTATTATTGTTCCCAAGAAGGGAACCCTTGTTGACGGAGATAGAGAACTCTTTTCCACGTTCACTTTCCATCCGTGAGATCTGAGAAAGGCCAGGACAATGTCCGTGTGAGCCTTTGCTTGAGGAAGGGACGACGCTTGAATCAGAATGTCGTCCAAGTAAGGTACTACAGCAATGCCCCTTGGTCTTAGCACAGCTAGAAGGGACCCTAGTACCTTTGTGAAAATCCTTGGAGCAGTGGCTAATCCGAAAGGAAGCGCCACGAACTGGTAATGTTTGTCCAGGAATGCGAACCTCAGGAACCGATGATGTTCCTTGTGGATAGGAATATGTAGATACGCATCCTTTAAATCCACCGTGGTCATGAATTGACCTTCCTGGATGGAAGGAAGAATAGTTCGAATGGTTTCCATCTTGAACGATGGAACCTTGAGAAACTTGTTTAAGATCTTGAGATCTAAGATTGGTCTGAACGTTCCCTCTTTTTTGGGAACTATAAACAGATTGGAGTAGAACCCCATCCCTTGTTCTCTTAATGGAACGGGATGAATCACTCCCATTTTTAACAGGTCTTCTACACAATGTAAGAATGCCTGTCTTTTTATGTGGTCTGAAGACAACTGAGACCTGTGGAACCTCCCCCTTGGGGGAAGTCCCTTGAATTTCAGAAGATAACCTTGGGAGACTATTTCTAGCGCCCAAGGATCCAGAACATCTCTTGCCCAAGCCTGAGCGAAGAGAGAGAGTCTGCCCCCCACCAGATCCGGTCCCGGATCGGGGGCTAACATTTCATGCTGTCTTGGTAGCAGTGGCAGGTTTCTTGGCCTGCTTTCCCTTGTTCCAGCCTTGCATTGGTCTCCAAGCTGGCTTGGCTTGAGAAGTATTACCCTCTTGCTTAGAGGACGTAGCACTTTGGGCTGGTCCGTTTCTACGAAAGGGACGAAAATTAGGTTTATTTTTTGCCTTGAAAGGCCGATCCTGAGGAAGGGCGTGGCCCTTACCCCCAGTGATATCCGAGATAATCTCTTTCAAGTCAGGGCCAAACAGCGTTTTCCCCTTGAAAGGAATGTTAAGTAGCTTGTTCTTGGAAGACGCATCAGCTGACCAAGATTTCAACCAAAGCGCTCTGCGCGCCACAATAGCAAACCCAGAATTCTTAGCCGCTAACCTAGCCAATTGCAAGGTGGCGTCTAGGGTGAAAGAATTAGCCAATTTGAGAGCATTGATTCTGTCCATAATCTCCTCATAAGGAGGAGAATCACTGTCGACCGCCTTTATCAGCTCATCGAACCAGAAACATGCGGCTGTAGCGACAGGGACAATGCATGAAATTGGTTGTAGAAGGTAACCCTGCTGAACAAACATCTTTTTAAGCAAACCTTCTAATTTTTTATCCATAGGATCTTTGAAAGCACAGCTATCCTCTATGGGTATAGTGGTGCGTTTGTTTAAAGTGGAAACCGCTCCCTCGACCTTGGGGACTGTCTGCCATAAGTCCTTTCTGGGGTCGACCATAGGAAACAATTTTTTTAAATATGGGGGGAGGGACGAAAGGAATACCGGGCCTTTCCCATTCTTTATTAACAATGTCCGCCACCCGCTTGGGTATAGGAAAAGCTTCTGGGAGCCCCGGCACCTCTAGGAACTTGTCCATTTTACATAGTTTCTCTGGGATGACCAACTTGTCACAATCATCCAGAGTGGATAATACCTCCTTAAGCAGAATGCGGAGATGTTCCAACTTAAATTTAAATGCAATCACATCAGGTTCAGCTTGTTGAGAAATGTTCCCTGAATCAGTAATTTCTCCCTCAGACAAAACCTCCCTGGCCCCATCAGACTGAGTTAGGGGCCCTTCAGAAATATTAATATCAGCGTCGTCATGCTCTTCAGTATCTAAAACAGAGCAGTCGCGCTTACGCTGATAAGTGTTCATTTTGGCTAAAATGTTTTTGACAGAATTATCCATTACAGCCGTTAATTGTTGCATAGTAAGGAGTATTGGCGCGCTAGATGTACTAGGGGCCTCCTGAGTGGGCAAGACTCGTGTAGACGAAGGAGGGAATGATGCAGTACCATGCTTACTCCCCTCACTTGAGGAATCATCTTGGGCATCATTGTCATTGTCACATAAATCACATTTATTTAAATGAATAGGAATTCTGGCTTCCCCACATTCAGAACATAGTCTATCTGGTAGTTCAGACATGTTAAACAGGCATAAACTTGATAACAAGTACAAAAAACGTTTTAAAATAAAACCGTTACTGTCACTTTAAATTTTAAACTGAACACACTTTATTACTGCAAATGCGAAAAAACATGAAGGAATTGTTCAAAATTCACCAAATTTTCACCACAGTGTCTTAAAGCCTTAAAAGTATTGCACACCAAATTTGGAAGCTTTAACCCTTAAAATAACGGAACCGGAGCTGTTTTGAACTTTAACCCCTTTACAGTCCCTGGTATCTGCTTCGCTGAGACCCAACCAAGCCCCAAGGGGAATACGATACCAAATGACGCCTTCAGAAAGTCTTTTCTAAGTATCAGAGCTCCTCTCACATGCGACTGCATGCCATGCCTCTCAAAAACAAGTGCGCAACACCGGCGCGAAAATGAGGCTCTGCCTATGCTTTGGGAAAGCCCCTAAAGAATAAGGTGTCTAAAACAGTGCCTGCCGATATTATTATATCAAAATACCCAGATAAAATGATTCCTCAAGGCTAAATATGTGTTAATAATCAATCGATTTAGCCCAAAAAAAGTCTACAGTCTTAATAAGCCCTTTTGAAGCCCTTATTTACAATCGTAATAAACATGGCTTACCGGATCCCAGAGGGAAAATGACAGCTTCCAGCATTACATCGTCTTGTTAGAATGTGTCATACCTCAAGCAGCAAGAGACTGCTCACTGTTCCCCCAACTGAAGTTAATTGCTCTCAACAGTCCTGTGTGGAACAGCCATGGATTTTAGTGACGGTTGCTAAAATCATTTTCCTCATACAAACAGAAATCTTCATCTCTTTTCTGTTTCTGAGTAAATAGTACATACCAGCACTATTTCAAAATAACAAACTCTTGATTGAATAATAAAAACTACAGTTAAACACTAAAAAACTCTAAGCCATCTCCGTGGAGATGTTGCCTGTACAACGGCAAAGAGAATGACTGGGGTAGGCGGAGCCTAGGAGGGATCATGTGACCAGCTTTGCTGGGCTCTTTGCCATTTCCTGTTGGGGAAGAGAATATCCCACAAGTAAGGATGACGCCGTGGACCGGACACACCTATGTTGGAGAAAAATGGTTTGGAAATAGCAAAGTGCTACTTGTATTTATGGCCCTATAACTTACAAAAAAAGCAAAGAACGTGTAAACATTGGGTATTTCTAAACTCAGGACAAAATTTAGAAACTATTTAGCATGGGTGTTTTTTGGTGGTTGCAGATGTATAACAGATTTTGGGGGTCAAAGTTAGAAAAAGTGTGTTTTTTTCCATTTTTTTCTCATATTTTATAATTTTTTTTAAAGTAAATTATAAGATATGATGAAAATAATGGTATCTTTGGAAAGTCCATTTAATGGCGAGAAAAACGGTATATAATATATGTGGGTACAGTAAATGAGTAAGAGGAAAATTACAGCTAAACACAAACACCGCAAAAATGTAAAAATAGCCTTGGTCCCAAACGGACAGAAAATGGAAAAGTGCTGTGGTCATTAAGGGGTTAAAACAAAAACAAAAACTTACACACAATCCACATATATACAATGTTTAAAAACACAGGATTTGGTCGGATTTATTGTAATCCAATATTTTCTATTTGAATATAGTGGTTGTAGTATACATTAAACGTATATTGATTTGTCTTAAGTCAGAGATATCTGTAAGGATCAGTAAAAATCTGATTTTCTTATAGAATACGTGATCTCTCTTCGCTTTGCACCACTGTGATAATAAATCTCTTGTTCCTAAACTTGTGGTCTAAATCACAAATAAAAGTGTCTTCTTTAATGTTTTGTGAGTGGATACACAATTATACAATTTTGTGGGAACTGATCTAAGGTTGTATGCAGCAGAGTCTGGTTTGTATTCTGTCTTGGTGCATATATTGAGGTTTTAGATTTTGCAAATCTAATATTACTGCTAATTAAAAAGGAATATATATGCAGTGTTGGTATAGAGTAGGTGTAGTTCTTAGCTTATGATAATAAGCTAAATCTACCACTATTGCAATTGCTGTTTAAATGTGCTGAGATAGTCGCCTGATATATTAACAGACTGTTGTATTAAACTATTGCAACTGCTGTCTAAATATGTTGAAAATTTAGCCTAATATATTTCCAGACTATTGTGCTGAACTCTCTGGCACTTCAAATAAAGTATGTATATAGTTAACACAAAATTTGTTCCATTTTTGCAGTAGGTTGTATTGATTATACGATACTTATTAGCGTTTCGTTAAATAGTTGTTTGGATCTTATATATTATAAAGATACTTAATGTGCTTTGAAATATGTATGGCTTGATCTTACTAGATAAATATCTCATCCGATTGCTTAAATTCAGCTGGATTTAAATTAACTGTTAGTTTTTCATAAAGTATTGTGCCTTTATTATAATTGTACTAGTTGACTTTGCGATATATTTAGGCAAAATTCTTTAAAAGTTACATTATAGTTTGATTCTTTTATACAGGCAATGTTTTATAGCTGATTCGTTCTAGCCTGATTGTAACGAAGTACTGATAGCCACACTTTTGTCGTTAAGCACTACTTAGATTTGCTTTACTTATAAATTCCAATGGGTAATGGGTTAGCTGAGACAGATATTCTCAATGTCTTGTTAATATAATATAGACCCTTTATTGCTGCTGAATTAAGTGCTTATTCTATTGGATTCTAATGTTCCATACGGTAACTGCAATATATATTTAATATGTGTATTCCCAAAAAGTAACTAGATAATCACTATTTGTGCCACAGCTTTGAATTTAATTACAAGTTTAGTCTCTATGAATACTACAAGATACTACAAGATAGTTACAGCGGTAAGAAGGATTCGTTCTGATACTTATAGCAAATCTAGTATTTTTTGTTGTTGGTTAGTATCTATATACTTTTCTCTACCGGTTATCTCTGAGTTATTTCTAAGTTTAGTGGCGAAACATGTTAGGGAAATGTTTGTTGTGAATGCCTCCTAACATTTTTTAACTAGCAGGATATTTGGTCCTCAATGTAAATAATAGTAGCGGTTGTGTTGATTGTTAACATTAAGACCACAGTTAAGAATCTCTTAAACAAGGTTCTATCTAGTACCGTGTACTTTACATTTGTAACCGGCAGTTGCAGCAAGGCGGTATTATAAGTATATCAGTACGGAAAGAGGGGATTTAGATACAATATCCCATTATCAAATAAGTTATAAATACCAAAAACGCCAAACTGCAAGCCGTGTTTATACAAACTTAGAAATAACTCAGAGATAACCGGTAGAGAAAAGTATATAGATACTAACCAACAACAAAAAATACTAGATTTGCTATAAGTATCAGAACGAATCCTTCTTACCGCTGTAACTATCTTGTAGTATCTTGTAGTATTCATAGAGACTAAACTTGTAATTAAATTCAAAGCTGTGGCAAAAATAGTGATTATCTAGTTACTTTTTGGGAATACACATATTAAATATATATTGCAGTTACCGTATGGAACATTAGAATCCAATAGAATAAGCACTTAATTCAGCAGCAATACAGGGTCTATATTATATTAACAAGACATTGAGAATATCTGTCTCAGCTAACCCATTACCCATTGGAATTTATAAGTAAAGCAAATCTAAGTAGTGCTTAACGACAAAAGTGTGGCTATCAGTACTTCATTACAATCAGGCTAGAACGAATCAGCTATAAAACATTGCCTGTATAAAAGAATCAAACTATAATGTAACTTTTAAAGAATTTTGCCTAAATATATCGCAAAGTCAACTAGTACAATTATAATAAAGGCACAATACTTTATGAAAAACTAACAGTTAATTTAAATCCAGCTGAATTTAAGCAATCGGATGAGATATTTATCTAGTAAGATCAAGCCATACATATTTCAAAGCACATTAAGTATCTTTATAATATATAAGATCCAAACAACTATTTAAAGAAACGCTAATAAGTATCGTATAATCAATACAACCTACTGCAAAAATGGAACAAATTTTGTGTTAACTATATACATACTTTATTTGAAGTGCCAGAGAGTTCAGCACAATAGTCTGGAAATATATTAGGCTAAATTTTCAGCATATTTAGACAGCAGTTGCAATAGTTTAATACAACAGTCTGTTAATATATCAGGCGACTATCTCAGCACATTTAAACAGCAATTGCAATAGTGGTAGATTTAGCTTATTATCATAAGCTAAGAACTACACCTACTCTATACCAACACTGCATATATATTCCTTTTTAATTAGCAGTAATATTAGATTTGCAAAATCTAAAACCTCAATATATGCACCAAGACAGAATACAAACCAGACTCTGCTGCATACAACCTTAGATCAGTTCCCACAAAATTGTATAATTGTGTATCCACTCACAAAACATTAAAGAAGACACTTTTATTTGTGATTTAGACCACAAGTTTAGGAACAAGAGATTTATTATCACAGTGGTGCAAAGCGAAGAGAGATCACGTATTCTATAAGAAAATCAGATTTTTACTGATCCTTACAGATATCTCTGACTTAAGACAAATCAATATACGTTTAATGTATACTACAACCACTATATTCAAATAGAAAATATTGGATTACAATAAATCCGACCAAATCCTGTGTTTTTAAACATTGTATATATGTGGATTGTGTGTAAGTTTTTGTTTTTGTTTTAAATTACCAAATAAAGGTTATATTTTAAATATCCCCAAGCACTCTCTCTCCAAAGATATCCAGTCTCTGCCCAATTTTGCCATCCGTGATTAAGGGGAAGAGTGCTACCCAGGTGTACAAATTTTCAATCCAAGGATTGATTTTGTGTGGTTCAGTATACAAGTACACAGCACCTCAGCCATGTTGTAATTAACCCAGAGTTATAGACATAAACCTACACATATGGTATCTATAAACTCAGAGATTAATAGGCTACCCTAATCCTCAACTTTCAGCAGTGCCATTAGTACTTTTGTTTTTCTTTGTTAAATAATCCCTTATGATTACAGTACCGTACTATCTTTGCACCATGTATGCAAAGTATTACAAATGATATAAAACTACCTTTTTGTTGCATGTATAAGCTGTATAATGACATGGAAATATTGCCTTAATGACATAAGATCAGGGCCGGACTGGGAAATCAGACCGGCCCTGGAAATTTGTATGGCCAGCCCAGCCCCCCCTCTGCCTCAGCCCCGCCCCCCCAATTTAACCCCACCCCTGACTCAACCCCGCCTCCCGGCCCTGCAAATGTACAATCGTCAGGCTCACTCAGATCATTAGTGTTAAGTGTTGCATAGCACATATTTCAAAAACAAAATCATATCACACTAAACATTAGTAGGTAGCATATACATCTAAAATGGACAGACAGTGGCTCATATGCGTGTATTCTCATCCTGTCAGAGAGTATATTAACAGCATGTGTTATATCAAAGTAGCCAAGCTATAGATAATCTATAGAAGTTTACACCAGTCGTCGTGGGTTAGATCATGTTTATATCAGGCTAAACATTTCAGCAAAAACAGGGAAATCGTAATTAGGAGCCAATTTTATATATATATATATATATATATATATATATATATATATATATATATATATATATATATATATATATATATATATATATATACACATACACACACACATATATACATGTATATATATATATATATATATACACATATATATACATATATACATATATACATACATATATATATACATATATATATATATATACATATATACATATATATATATATATATACATATATATACATATATACATATATATATATACACATATATACATACATATATATATATATATATATATATATATATATATATATATATACATATACATATACATATATATATATACATATACATATATATATACATATACATATATATATATACATATACATATATATATATATATACATATATACATATATACATATATATATATATACATATATATATATATATATATATATATATACATATATATAGTTCTCCATGTTATAGACTCTTGTGCGAAACCCCTGCTTCTGACCTCATTTTTAGTATTCATCTACTAATAAAAAAATGAGCCTGCATTGCCTGCTCTCACCGGCTGTCGCGTCGGGAGACCTCTGAATCTGATTCTTGCCTGAGCGCCTTGAATGGTGTAGCGCAATGCCCAGTGGAGAACCCAGAGGATGCAGAGAGGATCAGTAGCAGGCAGCAATTAGTCTTATCATTTAGACAAGACACAAGACAGCAGCATCCATGATCCATCCCCAGCAGGTCTTGCAACTCGTTACGTTACTCTTTCCCACGCCGCGCACAGCAGCCTGACCTGTAGCTCCTGGGCGGCAGTGGCACATGCAAAATGGAGGGGGACGGCAAGCAGCCAATCGGAAGGGGAAGCAGGGTGCTGGGGGCGGGCCATGAGTACGGCACTGCTCTGTGTTCTAACTTTAGTTTTACTGACTACTGCAGATTAAAGATTACTGAGTCACAAGCAGTCTAAGGACTCATTAGGAATTAAACAGTGGCCGTAATACAGTTACAACTTACTACTGATTACTTAGAGTGTCCTGGCTGACAGTGTGCCGACAGTGCCATGCGCAGCGCACATAAATAATGTTTCACGCTGCTTCAATGCCGGCCGGCCCTGCATGTGCTGAGCTCTCTGTGTAGCTGCTAACTGCCGGCCCACTGCCCAGGCGGCCCACCGGGATTTTTCCCGGTATCCCGGCGGCCCAATCCGGCCCTGCATAAGATGTTGATGTTTACACTTGGTTCCATCCCCTCTCCAAACTGTCCCATTTTAAAGATGCAAATATTCCAAAATCTAAACTTGTTCTGGTCCTAAGCAGTTTGGATAAAGGGTTTTCTATCTGTATTCTTCCCAACAACGTTGCAGAATTTTCTACAAATGTGTTGCTCTGCTTTCACTCTTCTTGTCCAGTTCAACCTAAACCAGCTTGAGAGGGATTTTAAAGGGAAATGAAACACAATTTTCTTTTATGATTCAGAAAAATACAATTTGAAGCAATTTTATTATTTACTCCTATTATGAATTTTCCTTAATTATCTTGGTATCTTTATTTTAAAAAGCAGAAATGTAAGCTTAGGAGCCGGCCTATTTTTGGTTAAGCACCCTGGGTAGCACTTGCTGATTGGTGGCTACATTTAGCTACCCAGGTCCTGAATCAAAAATGGGCAAGCTCCTAAACTTACATTCCTGCTTTTCAATTTTTGGTGAACAAACCTGGGTTGTTCTTGCTGATTCATTGGATAGATTCACCCACCAATAAAAAAAGTGCTGTCCAGAGGTTCTGAACCAATAAAAAAGCTTAGATGCCTTCTTTTTCAATTAAAGATAGCAAGAGAACAAAGAAAATTGATAATAGGAGTAATTAGAAAGTTGCTTAAAATTGCATGCTCTATCTGAATCATGAAAGAAAAAAATGTGGGCTTCATATCCCTTTAAGTTTGGAGTCTGTGCTGGTCTTCCATGATTTCAAGCCTACTGTATTGTTGTTTTCTTCTAAGGTAGATCCGACAGTCTAGTGTGTTTTGTTAGTTCCCTTAAGAATTGTTTTGTGGTGTTCTGTTTTGTTGTAATTTTTTCTATTTATCTTTAGTAAGGAAGTTAGCAATAGAATGTAAAATAAATATGAATATTTTAAACTGTGAACACCACAAAAGGGACATGGTTTTTGTTTTGTACCTCATAATAATAATAGATAGAAAATGAAAAATAAATACAATTTTAAAACTTACCAAATATTTAAACCTAAGAAATTTAACCAGGAAAAAGTGTAGTCTCCTCCAATAAAAATTCCAATATAGCCGATACATACATTCTAAAGACAACGGTTAGAGAAAATAATATATAGTTAAATCATAGTATAATAGAAACATGTTATTTTATACTTCCTATCTTTTTTAAAATAACCTTTAGTGTTCAGAAATCTGCAGAAATGTGGTTTACCTTTTACAGAGACTACAGTATTTACAGTTACAGTGAAAAATGTAAAACACACATGGCAAAGCATATACTGGATATGCCTTCCTTGTTTTAGGAATATAAGCTTTACTAAAACACAATTTTTACAAACAATTGGTCAAAATATTTATGCTCTACCATACATCACATATATAACTGTACCAAACTGTATACCTTGTTCAAGGAGAATTAGAATATTTAAAAAAAAACATATTTTATGTAAGAACCTACCTGATAAATTAATTTATTTCATGGTGGCGAGAGTCCCACGAGCTAGTTACTGATGGGATATACATTCAATACCAGGAGGGGCAAAGTTTCCCAAACCTTAAATGCCTATAATATATCTCCCACCCTTACTCATACCTCAGTTTATGTATGTATAGCCAAGTTAGTGAGGTGTATAAGGAGTAAAAGCATAAAAAAGAGAAACATGATAAATAATGTGCTTTATATAAAAAAAAATCTTACATAAATTATGTTTTTCTTTCCATATAGGTGGCAAGAGTCCACAAGTTAGTTACTGATGGGATATAATACCCAAAGACGTAGAAGTCCATGAGTAACTATAGAGGGAGTGATAAAATAAAAACAGCTATTTCCGCTGAAAAATTATTTTTTTTCTTAAAAATTTAAAAAACTTAAATCTTAGGCACTAGAATCAAACAGACAGCTGCCTGAAGAACCTTTCTACCAAAAGCTGCAAAAACATCAAAATGGTAAATTGTGTTAATGTATGCAAAGAAGACCAAGTGGCTGCTTTGCAGATTTGATCAACTGAAGCTTCATTCTTGAAAGCCCAATATGTGGCAACTGATCTTGTAGAATGAGCTGTTATTCTCTGACTCTGGCCCACCTCCAAATAAGCTTTGTGAATCAGAAGTTTCAACCAAGAAGCTAAATAAATGGCAGAGGCTTTTTGACCTTTTCTGGAACCATAAAAAATAAATCTTTAGTAGTCGCAACATAATATTTCAAAGTTCTTACCACAGACAAAGAATGTAAAGACCTTTCAAGAGTATTCTTAGGATTAGGACACAAGGAAGGAACAATAATTTCCCTATTAATGTTGTAAGAATTCACAATTTTAGGCAAAAAATTAAACGAAAGTCCGCAAAACAGCTTTATCTTGATGGAAAATCAGCTAAGGAGACTCACAAGAGAGAGCAAACAATTCAGAAATACTTCTGGCAGAAGAGATAGCCAAGAAAAATAACACTTTCCAAGAAAGTAGTTTAATGTCCAAAGAATGCATATACTCAAAAGGAGGAGCCTGCAAAGTCTTTAATACCAAATTTAGACTCCAAAGAGGAGAGATAGATTTAATAACAGGTTTGATACGAGTCAAAGCCTGTACAAAACAGTGAAGATCAGGAAGATTAGCAAACTTTCTGTGAAATAAAACAGAAAGAGCAGAGATTTGTCCTTTCAAAGTATTGGCAGACAAACCTTTATCCAAACCATCCTGAAGAAACTGTAGAATCCTGGGAATTCTAAAAGAATGCCAAGAATAATCATGAGTGGAACACCATGAAATATAGGTTTTCCAAACCTTGTGATATATTTTCCTTGAAACTGGCTTATGAGCCTGTATCATAGTGTTACTCACAGAGTCAGAGAAACCTCTATGACTTAGGACTAAGTGTTCAATGTCCATGCCTTCAAATTTAGAGATTTGAGATCCAGATGGAAAAACAGGCCTTGAGACAGAAAGTCTGGTCTTAGAGGAAGTGACCAAGGTAGGCAACTGGACATTCGGACAATATCCGCATACCAGAACTTGTGAGGCCATGCTGGTGCTATCAGAAACACATAAGATTGTTCCATTATGATCTTTGAGATCACTCAGCGAAGAAGAACCAGAGGTGGAAAAATTTAAACAGGTTGGTAAAACCATGGAACTGCTAGAGCATCCATCAATTCTGCCTGAGAATCCATGGACCTGGAGAGGTATCTGGGAAGTATCTTGTTTAGATGAGAGGCCATCAGATCTATGTCTGGAAGACCGCAAATCTGCACAATCTGATAGAACACATATGGATGGAGAGCCACTCCCCAGATAGAGTCTGATGGCTGAGATAATCCACTTCCCAATTGTCTACACCTGGTATATGAATCACAGTGATTAGACCAGAGTTTGGATTCTGCCCAAGAAAGTATAAGAGATACTTCTTTCATTGCTAGGGGACTGCGAGTCCCCCATTGATGATTGACATATGCCACTGTTGTGACATTGTCTGTTTGAAACCTAATATACAATTATTTCTTTAATAGAGGCCAAGCCTGAAGAGCTCTGAAAATAGCACAGAGTTCTAAGATATTGATTGGTAACCTCGTCTCTGGAGGATTCCAAACTCCTTGTGCTGTCAGAGAGCCCCAAACAGCTCCCCAACCTGTGAGACTTGCATCTGTTATGATCACAGTCCAGGTAGAACAAACACAGGAGGCCCCTTGAACAATAAGGTGATGGTTTAAACAGAAAGTCAACAACAGAATTGTTGTTGTTTAAAAATAATGATAATCCCTTTATTACAGTACCCATTCCCCAGTTTTGCATAACCAACAGTGTTATAATAATACACTTTTTACCTCTGTGATACCTTGTATCTAAGCCTCTGCAAACTGCCGCCTTATTTCAGTTCTTTTGACAGACATGCATTTGAGCCAATCAGTGCTCACTCCAGGGAAACTTCACATACATGAGCTCAATGTTATCTATATGAAACACATGAACTAACACCCTCTAGTGGTGAAAAACTGTCAAAATGCTTTTAGATTAGAGGCGGCCTTCAAGGTCTAAGAAATTTGCATATGAACCTCCTAGGTTTAGCTTTCAACTAAGAATACCAAGAGAACAAAGCACAATTGGTGATAAAAGTAAATTGGAAAGTTGTTTAAAACTACATGCCTTGGGTTCCGGAGGAGGAGCTAACTGCACACACCTGTGTGTGAGATTACCTTCCAGTCCTGCAGCTGCTGGCGGAGCCTCTCGTGCCTAACCCAGAGAACTGGGTAGCTATTTGGATAGCTTAATTCATCGCTCCTGGAACCTGACAGTGGATAGACATCCCACTGTGCTGACACTGTTAGTCAGCTTGCAAAAGCCTGTATAATTGGACTCTTTTTATTTTTCCCTTTTTTTTTTTATGTACAAGCCGAACTCTCAATCTAAATTTAAGGAGGACCTGGGTGCTCCCCTCCCCCACCTGTGCTGCGTGGGAGGTCGAGGCTGACTTTATTCACTTTTTCTTACCATACTGACAAAACTGCCCTGAGTCCTACCTGCAATATAACAGCAGTTTCTTTATATGCCCTCCCTCCCCCACCGGTGCTGCGTGGGGAGGCCGAGGTTGATTTCATTTCATCTCTTTTGCTACACTGACAAACTGTCCTGGAATCCTATCTACAGCATAAACAGCAGTCTTTTCCCACACCCTTCCCTCCCCCACCGGTGCTGCGTGGGAGGTTAAGGCCGTCCACACATCTCAGCATAGCTGTATCTACAGAGGACCTGCTGTTTTTCCCCCCTGGCTCCTGCCCCGAGTATCTACAGTGATCCGGCGAACCTCTCACATACCTTCCCCTCCCCACCGAAGTTGTGAGGGAGATAGAGAGCAACTGCGGAGCTGGCCCGAAGTGTGGTGGCGAAGTACATTTTCAAGCAGGGGCGCTGGATATCCGAGGCGGTTCTGTCAGGTGACTAGCTGAAGGTCTGCCGGAGACTTCCCCCCTCCTCCCCGGTGCTGCGTGGGAGGTCGGGACTGAGTGTGACCGGTCTTGGGACAGCTGCTGAGGATCTCCTTGCTTGGCGCCTTCAAGTGTTTTCATCCTGGTCTCCTTAGACGCTGGGGCCAAATGTCAGCATAAGAGGCGAATATTCCTGGATCAGGTTTTCTCTGTTTCGATTTTCTTTTTCTTCACAGAGGTACTATCCGAGTCTGCCTGTCCTGGGGAACGCTGCGCTGGTGCTGGTTAAAACGCTTGATAGCTGGACACTAAACAAACCCCACAAACAGGTATTGCAATTCGGTACTACCATATTTTGCAGGCTCTCTCCGCCTACCTATCTTGACATTAGTTGAATACTAACACAGGAACATTCCAGGTAAGGTGGAGAGCTCTACACATAAAGAGACTGGCTGTATGTTCTTTAATTATACAAAGGAACTTTTTCTTTTTTTTTTCTCTTTCTGCTTTTTTTTTTGGCTTAGTTAAAATGTAATTTCTATATTTTGTTACAATATCGCCATATCAATGTATTGAAGGCAAGAGTTAAGCTTAGAAAATTGTAAGTTGTGTATAACATGTAAAAGTTCATTGTATTTTTCTCCTCTAGAAGCGAAGTTTATTCAGGGAAGGGAATGCAAGGTTATTAAGTGTATTTGGAGAATCAATATCTTAAAATCAAGGAGTTTTTTTATAACCACTACAAGATTTATCATTTCTTATTACTGCTAAAAGGATAAGGTTATATAGAAATATAAAAGATCCCTAAACTACACTATTTAATTAGCCTTTATTAAGAATAAATCTCCTGTTTTCCCTGAAAATAAAATATCATCTTTATCTACTTGGCAGGGGGGAAAGCCGGCATAGAAATACAAAGATTATTAGTTAATTTACTTAACACCCATTTTCAAGGGGAAAAAGGGGAAAAAAGGATTCTATTTTCACTGAAAATATACATAAATGTAACTGAGGGAACCTGGTTATAAATAGGTCACTGCACATATATCTTGCTCAATCTGCAAGATACATTGTATACAATCGCTGGAATAACACTCTTTTGGCTATAAAGTTAACTGAGGGCACTGCTATTGGTGCTTCTAGAGATATTATTCTCTTTATAGTCCATAAATTCGTCACAATTTGCCCATAGTAATAACATCCCTGATCATTGCACCCTTGACTGGACTTAAATAGCACATTTAACTCACCCTTTTTTTTTTTTTTTTTTTTTTTTTTTTCTCTCCTCCCCTTTCCCTCACTTAGCCACCACACTGCACATACCCATCCTCACTTGTCCAATTGAGAACGGGTTTACCCTCTCAAACTTAATTCAGAATAAATTCACCCCCTGTATGACCCTCACTGAGATAATTCGCTTCACTTTATTTTTTTAATTTCTTTTTTCTTTTCACTGGCACATGGATAAATTCCTTCACACTTCACCCCGGAACCCTTCACCAGTCATGGCAGCAAGACAGAGAGACAGAAATTGAAGGGCAATCAAGAGACCACCACAAGAAGCACAATCAACAATGCTTAATCTATCATGCCATACAGGAGTTAACTAATATTCATAGTTTAGTTGCCAATATATCAGATGCGCTCTCCCCTAAATTTGAGGCTCTTAGAGCTGAAATTAAGCGAAGATTTTCTCTCCCCTTACACAAGAGGTTTCGTCAATTTTCAAATAGGTTACAAGAAGCCGAACAAAGAGTTTCGGATCTGGAAGACTTAACAATAGTACTACCAGCTCCCAATCTAGAAGGTATAAACAATAGCGTGCAGAAAATTCAAAATAGATTAGAAGATCTTGAAAACCGTTCTAGAAGAAATAACATAAGAATCATAGGTCTTCCGGAAGAGCAGCAATATGACAACCTCGTTAATTTTATATCAGAAACCTTGCCTACAATTTTAAAAATGCCATCTACTTTATATCCTATCCCAGTGGAGAAGCACACAGACTTGGTATCTCTCGATCAGGCAACAAAGAAAGAACTAGGCCTAGGCCGGTTATCGCTAGAATATTAAATTTTCAAGATAAACACACTTTATTCCAGTATTATCGCAAACAACAGCCTGTTAAGGCTGGTGACGCTACAATCCTCATGTTTCAAGATTTCTCTGCTGACACTGCAGCAAGGAGAAGGGAGCTTGCTCCTATTTGCTCCAAATTGATACAAAAAGGGTATCAGGCAACCATAATGTATCCTTACAAATTAAAGGTTAAAGTTGGAGAAGTCACACATTTCTTTGAAGAACCCCATTGGCTGAGAGCTTCTATAACACACTGGGCTCTTAGTTTAATAATAACAATTTTAATAATCAATTGTTAGACTGAGTGTAATTTACAGGTTTTTGCTTATGGGAAGACTGTGTCTCTTCTAGACACGTGTCTTAGGGTTCTACCCCCACCTATGCGGAGAATATGTAATTGTTCAAAAAATATTCTTCCCCTTTTTTTTAAATTTTTTTTTTTTTTTTTTTTTTTTTTTTTCCCTTTTTCTCTCTCTCTCTCTCCTTCCTCCTAAATACATAATCGATTATGCGGAATAGTAACTGTAAAATAGTATCGTGGAATGTTGGTGGTATACCACCCCTATAAAGAGAAAGGCAATTCTTAATCATTTACGAAAGCTTCAGACTGATATAGGGTTCATTCAAGAAACCCACTTATCAGCTGAAGAATCTCTAAAACTTAAATCAACATGGGTAAAGGAAATTTACTTCGCACCCAGTGTTAAGAGGAAAAGGGGGTAGCATTTTAATAGGAAAGAAAATTAATACAGAAGGTGTACATTTTGAGGCTGATATCGGGGGGAGATATGTCCTTATTGAAAATAAAGATTGCCCAGAAGATGTATACATTTTGGCATACATATGGCCCTAACGAGTTTGATCCAAAATTCTGGAATACTCTGCAGACTAAATTATTATCTTATGCGGAATGGTTCCTTAATTGTAGGAGGAGACTATAACATGGCAACCACAGTGCCCGATCGATATGGCTTAGGCACTAATGTTAAACAATTAAAACAAAAAAAGACAACCTAGAGGGTAAGATGTTTAAAAAAATCATGCAGAATCTGAGCGCTGCGGGATATTTGGAGACAGCAAAATCCTTCCATGTCAAAACTTTACATGCCTCTCCAAGGGCGCATAAGACACTCTCTAGAATCGACATATTTTTAATTGATGAACGTATGGTATTGCAAGGGGTAAATTCAGATATAGGACCAATCTATTCTCTCAGATCATGCACCGATTGTATTCGAATTTCAGCTTACACGTTCCCATTTCTACTCCAGCACGTTTTTTTTTTTTCCCTATTATTAATCACTGAGTTAAATTCAAGAATTGCTCATAAATAGATACAAGGAATTCGCACATTTTAATAGAGATTATCTAAACTCGCCCTGAGAATATTTTGGGATACTGCAAAAGCAGTGATGAGGAAGGGGAGATAATTTCATACAGTGCAGCTCTGCATAAGAAAATTCCGTACTAGAGAAAAGGAGTCATGCAAACGTTTAACTAACGCATATAATCATTATCTGCTCGATAAGACCCCTTTAAAACTGGGCAAAATATGTTAGAGCAAAAATGAAAGGGGACACTTTTGTTTTATCGCAAGAAACTCAAAAGGATTTAAAATTGCAGGCTAAACTACATAAATATGGTAACAAATCAGGTAAGATGTTGGCCAAACTAATAAAAAAATGAGAAAAAACAATCAATCATAGACAAATTGCATATAAAGGGCTTCAGCTCTCCAAAGCCGAAGACATATTGGCTGCATTTAATGAATATTATCAGGAACTTTATTCATTTTAAAACAAGTAATTTACATGCATCTGATGACTTCTGGAGGGGATATTACATATCCTACTGTCACATCAGAAATGCTTGACAGCCTCAACGCTC
The DNA here is from genome assembly GCF_027579735.1 of Bombina bombina. Classification (NCBI taxonomy): domain Eukaryota; kingdom Metazoa; phylum Chordata; class Amphibia; order Anura; family Bombinatoridae; genus Bombina; species Bombina bombina. The sequence goes on from NC_069500.1 coordinate 554,792,127, forward strand.
CTATTTCTATAGAGGAAATAGAGAAAGTAATATCTAAACTTGCCCACAAATAAAGGCAGGCAGGCCAGATGGCCTCCCTAACGAATTTTACAAATTCTTACCGGCGAAGCCACCTCACATCTCTGTACGCTCTTCAATAGTTTTTTCATTGGTGGGTAAATTGATTCCTCTTCGTTTACCAATTCTTATACAACTGTAATATTAAAAGGCGGGAAAAGATCCTGAACATAAGGGTACTCTTATAGACCAATCGCTTTGCTAAACTCAGATTTACAAAATCCTTACTGCAATTCTTGCATCTAGACTTCAGGGCCGCTCTCAAGAAATTATCATACTGACCAAGCAGGTTTTCTAAATAATCGCAATTCAAGCTTTCAAAAATCAGGGAAGCCCTAATGGTGACAGAATACTTTGAGGTTTTACCTAGCTTAACTAATGGGGGGGAGGACTTACCTGATCTTTCTATTATTTCCTTAGATGCTGAAAAAAGCCTTCGATTCAATATTCTATGAACATATCAAAACATCGTTAAGGCAATTTGGGATCGGAGGTAATTTTCTTGAATTTATCAAGAATCTATATAAACAACCATCTACAAGATTGATAGTGAATAACAATATTCTCCTCCTATTCTCTTAGGTAGAGGAACAAGGCAGGGTTTGTCCTCTCTCCCCCACTTTTATTTAATATCTCTATCGAACCTCTGGCAATTAAAATTCGTCACCATCTTGATGGTATAAAAATTCGCCACTGTGAAATAAAAAATTGGTCTCTATGCTGATGATCTGCTGCTTTATCTGGCTAATACCAAACTAAATTTACCAAAACTTTTCCAGATCTTGGAGCAATTTGGCTCATTCTCTGGATACAAAGTAAACATGGCAAAATCAGAGATGTTATGGCTTAGGAAAAATAAAAACCTCAATATTAAACATTCCTTTTCGCCAAGTAAAAGACTCCTTCAAATATTTAGGAATTCATATCCCGATAAGATCTGCAGATCTCTACACTTTGAATGTACCCCCAATAGTTAAATTGATCAACAGAAAAGCTTACGACATGGCAAAATCTTCCAATATCACTCTCTGGAAGGATTGCCCTTTTTAAAATGGCTCTTCTCCCAAAACTCTTATATATACTTCAAAACACACCAATAATTCTATTAGGAAAAGATATACGTTCAATTAATACCTCACTTATCCAGTTCCTATGGCAGAATAAGAGGTCAAAGATATCTCTTTTGAAACTTTCAATATCAAAAAAAGATGGAGGTCTTGCTTTACCAGATATAAGGTTATATAATCTCTCTTTCCTGGCCCGTGTTGTAGTAGATTGGATCTCATCTAATAATTATGTTTTGAACAACCATCTTGAGGCCAGTGTCTGCCATCCGTACTCCTTATCTGCATTATTACACTTAGCACCTAAGGAAATCCCCTTAGAAATTAAACGACTCAAAACAATTCTCAACCCACTTAAAGCCTGGCACAAATAGTAACTCTTCTCTCAATTAATAACAGCGCTACTTGCCTTTTGCCCATAATAGGTAACCCTAATTTTCAATCAGGAATATCTTCCGAAGTCTTTAGGAAATGGCATACGCAGGGGCTAACAAAGGTATATCAAATAATTGACAAAGAGAGAAAATATATTAAAACATTTCAGGAACTAAAAAGAGATTTGATATATCTAACAAAGATTTCTTTGCGTACTTGCAATTAAGACAGTATGCACAAGATCTAGTCAAGAAAGCAGGCTGGGATTGGGGATTAGGTAAACTCGATGACTGGCTTGTTTTAACCAGAAATGGCCATATGTCAATTGCACCATGTTATCATCTTCTGGGTACAAATAAAGGTGAGCCGGTTTTGGCAAGGATTGCCTCCTACTGGAATACAGTAATTTCTCAGAGTAATTATTGAGCCTAAAAACATTCAAATGTCAATTAAAAAAATTGCACAAGTAACGCTCTCTGCAACCTGGAGAGAGGCTCATGTTAAGCTCCTCCATGGGGCGGTATTTTACCCCCCGAGAGAGGCTTTAAATGTGCAAATGCAGGGTATAACAAATGTCCTAAATGTTCGTATCAGGCAGCTGACTTAACGCACATGTTTTGGCACTGCCCAAGGATTAGAAATCTTTGGGCTAGGGTTGAATATTGGTTAAAAAAGGTTCTTAAGATAGATCATGTCTCCTTGACAATATTCAAATAATATTATGCCTTAAGGAAGAGCCTGGTAAACAAATCGAGGAAAAAATAATAATCTCCGCTATCCTTGCGACTAGATATTTAATTTGCAAGAAGTGGAAAAGTCATGCAATGCCAAGCATTACTGAAATAAAAAACTGCATGAAAAAGCAATATATTTTTGGATCAGAAAAATGCCAGATATAAATAACGAACAAGATATTAAAAGGTTCTTTGATAAATGGGCCACTTTTTTAAAAATATTCCCTGCTGCAGAAATAGATTATTTAATCTTTCCCTTCAGAAACACAGAAATTGTTTTGCTAGGAAACTGGTAAAATCTCTGGAGGAGGAGGGGTGATGGCAGAGGAGAGGGGGGGGGGGAGAGGGAGGAAGAGGGAAGGGAAAAGGGAAATTTCCCCCCTTCTTTTTTTTGTTTTTCTCCCTTTTTTTTTTTTTTTTTTTTTTTTTTTTTTCTTCGCATGGGGGGGGGGGGGGGGGGTTCGAAAATTAAAAACCCAAGCATTGTTGGAAATTAAAATGTTCATGTTTTCACCAACATGATGATTAATTTAAATTTAACTATATGCATAATTGAATATAGTACTATATTGTCGAATCTATTGTATCTTTTATGTTATGCTTTCATTATGGTTGATTTTGTCTTGTTCAATGACTTGGATCATAAATAAAAGTTAAAAAAAAAAAAAAAAAACTACATGCCTTATCTGAATCATGAAAAAAAAAATTGGACTTGACTGTCCCTTAAACCACCAAGTCAGAGAGAGTTGAGTGTTGGGATTTAAGTATATCAGTTGTGATATCTGAGTATAATCCCTGCACCATTGGTGCAACATGCAAAGCTGTAGAGGTCACATTTGAAAATGAGCAAAAGGGATCACGTTCGATGCTGCAATCATGAGACCTAAAACTTCCATGCACATAGCCACTGAAACCAATCTCAAATGTCTCTTTTCTGTTAGAGAGAGTGTCATGGACACTGAATCTATCTGGAAACCTAAAAAGGTGACCTTTGTCTGAGGAATCAAGAAACTCTTTGGTAAATTGATCCTCCAACCATGTCTTTGAAGAAACAACAGAAGTTGTTTTGTGTGAGATTCTGCTAAGTGAAAAAATTGAGCTTAGTACCAAGATATCGTCCAAATAAGGAAACACTGCAATACCCTGCTCTCTGATTACAGATAGAAGGGCACATACAACTATTGAGAATATTCTTGATGCTGTTGCAAGGCAAAAATGAAGAGCAACAAATTGGTAATGCTTGTTTAGAAAACAGAATCTCAGAAATTGATAGTGATCTGGATGAATCGGAATGTGAAGGTAAGCATCCTGTGAGTCTATTGTGGACATGAAGTGACCTTGCTGAACAAAAGGCAGAATAGTCCTTATAGTCACCATCTTGAAAGTTGGCACTCTTACAAAATGATTTAAAGTTTTCAGATCCAAAATTGGTCTGAAAGAATTTTCCTTCTTTGGTACAATGAATAGATTTGAATAAAAAACCCAATCCTTGTTCCTGCTGTGACACTGGGAGAATTACCCCTGAAACGCATTTCAGAAAGGCTTGAGCTTTTACTGGGGTTTTTTTGGTACATGGGTAAGAAAAGGCAGGTCTTATTATGAATCCTATTGGTTCCCCCTGAGAAATTATATTCTGAATCCACTGATTTTGGACATAGTCTGTCCAAA